>NC_053022.1:583252301-583334297 GCF_003073215.2 Triticum urartu
AATAAAGCGACAACCATATGGCTCCTGCCAGTTGCCGATAACTCGGTTACAAAACATGATCATCTCATACAATAAAATTCAGCATCATGCCTTGACCATATCACATCACAACATGCCCTGCAAAAACAAGTTAGACGTCCTCTACTTTGTTGTTGCAAGTTTTACGTGGCTGCTACGGGCTTAAGTAAGAACCAATCTCACCTACGCATCAAAACCACAACGATAGTTTGTCAAATAGACTCCGTTTTAACCTTCGCAAGGACCGGGCGTAGCCATACTTGGTTCAACTAAAATTGGAGAGACAGTCGCCCGCAAGCCATCTATGTGCAAAGCACGTCGAGGGAACCGGTCTCGCGTAAGCGTACCCGTAAGGTTGGTCCGGGTCGTCTCGTCCAACAATACCGCCGAACCAAAGTATGACATGCTGGTAGGCTATATGACTTGTATCGTCCACAACTTACTTGTGTTCTACTCGTGCATATAACATCAACATAAATAACCTAGGCTCGGATGCCACTGTAGGGTTTCGTAGTAATTTCAAAAAAATTCCTACGCACACGCAAGATCATGTGATGCATAGCAACGAGAGGGGAGAGTGTTGTCTACGTACCCAACGCAGACCGACTGCGGAAGCGCTGACACGACGTAGAGGAAGTAGTCGTACGTCTTCACGATCCAACCGATCAAGCACCGAAACTACGGCACCTCCGAGTTCGAGCACACGTTCAGCTCGATGACGATCCCCGGACTCCGATCCAGCAAAGTGTCGGGGAAGAGTTCCCTCAGCACGACGGCGTGGTGACGATCTTGATGAACTACAGCAGCAGGGCTTCGCCTAAACTCCGCTACAGTATTACCGAGGAATATGATGGCAAGGGGCACCGCACACGGCTAAGGAATAGATCACGTGGATCAACTTGTGTCTTTCTGGGGTGCCTCTGCCTCAGTATATAAAGGAGCCAAGGGGGAGGGGGCGCCGGCCAAGGAGGAGGCGCAGGAGGAGTCCTACTCCTTCCGGGACTAGGACTCCCCCCCAATCCTATTCCAACTAGGATTCCCAAGGGGGGAAAGAGAGAGAGGGGGGCCGGCCACCTTCTCCTAGTCCTAATAGGACTAGGGGAGGGGGAAGGTGCGCAGCCACCTTGGGCTGCCCCTTTCTCCTTTCCACTAAGGCCCATGAAGGCCCATATGGCTCCCGGGGGGTTCCGGTAACCTCCTGGTAACCCGGTAAAATCCCGATTTCACCCGGAACACTTCCGATGTCCAAATATAGGCTTCCAATATATCAATCTTTATGTCTCGACCATTTCGAGACTCCTCGTCATGTCCCTGATCTCATCCGGGACTCCGAACTCCTTCGGTACATCAAAACTCATAATATAACTGTCATTGAAGCCTTAAGCGTGCGAACCCTACGGTTCGAGAACAATGTAGACATGACCGAGACACGTCTCCGGTCAATAACCAATAGCGGGACCTGGATGCCCATATTGGCTCCTACATATTCTACGAAGATCTTTATCGGTCAGACCGCATAACAACATACGTTGTTCCCTTTGTCATCGGTATGTTACTTGCCCGAGATTCGATCGTCGGTATCCAATACCTAGTTCAATCTCGTTACCGGCAAGTCTCTTTACTCGTTTCGTAATACATCATCTCGCAACTAACTAATTAGTTGCAATGCTTGCAAGGCTTATGTGATGTGCATTACCGAGAGGGCCCAGAGATACCTCTCCGACAATCGGAGTGACAAATCCTAATCTCGAAATACGTCAACCCAACATCTACCTTTGGAGACACCTGTAATGCTCCTTTATAATCACCCAGTTACGTTGTGACGTTTGGTAGCACCCAAAGTGTTCCTCCGGCAAACGGGAGTTGCATAATCTCATAGTCATAGGAACATGTATAAGTCATGAAGGAAGCAATAGCAACATACTAAACGATCGTGTGCTAAGCTAATGGAATGGATCATGTCAATCAGATCATTCAACTAATGATGTGACCTCGTTGATCAAATAACAACACTTTGTTCAAGGTTAGGAAACATAACCATCTTTGATTAACGAGCTAGTCAAGTAGAGGCATACTAGTGACACTCTGTTTGTCTATGTATTCACACATGTATTACATTTCCGATTAATACAATTCTAGCATGAATAATAAACATTTATCATGAAATAAGGAAATAAATAATAACTTTATTATTGCCTCTAGGGCATATTTCCTTCAAAGGCATCCAATGCCTCTTGGGAGAAACAAGCGTCGCGAAGAACTGTCCGGCGACGCCTGTGGTTCATGGCACTCTCCACCTCGGAATTGGTGGCAAACAGCCTGTCCGCATCCTCTGTCGGAGGAGCGTCCAGTGCGCGCCTCGTGTTCGCCTCTGCTTCCGGACCAGGCCTTGGAGCCTGGCTGGTGGAGGCGCGATTGGCAACCTCTCCGGATATAGTCCGGCGAGGTCTCTTTGTCCTGAAGAGAGCACGAGCGTTAATATGCCTTGAAGGAATAACACCTGGGAATAAGATGGCGCGCTATACCTTTGCACCGGTGTATCAGTCCGGACCGCACTTCTTTTCAGCCCGCGGGGCCTTGCGGCCCCTCGTTGGCTAGTCGCCGCAGGCTCGGCCTCCCGCCTCAAGGACCTCCCTTGCAAAACATAGTTGTTATATGGTAATCGAAAACACGTGAGGACGGATCCCTTTTCAAAGTGCTGGGACTTCGGTCTCAGTTACCTGTGAGGCAGGGAGTAGCCCTGGGTAGTCGGCCGTAATGGCCACTAAGGCGTTGTCCTTGCTCAATTGATGAAACACCCCATCAGTCAGCTCCACAGATAAGTTCGGATCCTCTTGGGAGGCTGGGTTGAGGGACCGTCCCAGATCCTCGGGTTGTGGAGGAGGGCTGTTTATTTCCTTTACAGCCTGGCGCAACTCCTGCGTTGAAATCGCTAGACTGAATACTTAACTATGGGAATATAAAACGGATGGGCGAATGAAAGTGTTCGCTTACCCAGCTTGGAGGATTGTACATAGAAAATCCACCCCGTGGGTTGACGTGGAGAAATTCCTCCTCTTCCCCCTTGTACAAAGCGAACAAGATCTTTATTAGAGCAGCAGCCGATTCCGGCCCCTTACGGCCGTAGCGGGTGGCGTCGTCCTCCCCGTTGAAGTCCCACATGGGGTGGCCTCTATACTGAAGCGGCTACACCCCCCGCATAATGCATGCGGCCATGACCCCGATCATGGTCAGACCAGAATGAGCTAACAACCTTATCCAGCCCATCAGGTAAAGAACGTCCTTGCCACTTTCCTTCTAAGGGCTCCGTGGATGCCAGCTTAGGCGCTTCTTCAGGGGAGCACTGTCGAACTCAGGAAGGCCGATCCGAACAGGATCCGGCAGCGGGACGTCCTCTATATAAAACCATTCCGAACGCCAGTCTTCAGACGCCTTCTTTGGGGTTCCGGATAGATATCCGGTCCCAGCGATGCGCCACACTTCGGCTCCGCCCACTTGATATACTGACCCCTTCTCAGAACGGGGCAGAAGGCAGAACAGCTTCTTCCACAATGCGAAATGAGCCTCGTAGCCCAAAAACAGCTCGCAAAGGGCTACGAAGCCCGCGATATGCAATATGGAGGCAGGCGAAAGGTTGTGCAACTGGAGGCCGTAGAACTCCAGGAGCCCCCGGAGAAACGGATGAATTGGAAATCCGAGCCCTCTTATCAAATAAGGGACCAGATACCCGCTCTCCTTTGGAGGGACTTGGGACGCTCTCCGCTTGCTCTCCGCCATTATAGGTGGCGAGCCCGGCTCGAACCGGGACCATGTAGGCTGGGGGAAGAAATCCCTTGGTCTGGAGCGTCACTAGCTCGCTGTGCGGGATGGAGCATCTCTCCCAATCTCTAGGCTGAGGGTTGGAAGGGCGAGAGGAGGAGCTGCGACGGCCGGCCATGATGGAATGGACCTCTGTCAGATACGCTCTGATGAGTGCTTGCGGAGGGGAGATGGTGTGATCTGGATCCAAATCCTCGTCCCTTTAAATAGGCGGCTCATTTACACGGCTAGGGGGGTAAATGTAAAAACACCCTGGCTTTTCGTATTCGTTCGACACGTGGAAGATGGCCATTATTGGGCGTAGAAGCCAAGGAGCGCAACATTCACAAAAAGCCGGACACTATTCAACAGGTACACAGAATTTGGAGGAGAACCCGCCTTGCAATGCCAAAGATAAATCTGCGCGCCGGACTCATCGTCATTGAAGCCTGGTTCGGGGGCTACTGAGTGAGTCCTGGATTAGGGGGTGTCCGGATAGCCGGACTATACCTTTGGCCGGACTGTTGGACTATGAAGATACAAGATTGAAGACTTCGTCCCATGTCCAGATGGGACTTTCCTTGGCGTGGAAGGCAAGCTTGGCGATACGGATATGTAGATCTCCTACCATTGTAACCGACTCTGTGTAACCCTAGCCCTCTCCGGTGTCTATATAAACCGGAGGGTTTTAGTCCGAATACCATAGGCTAGCTTCTAGGGTTTAGCCTCTCTGATCTCGTGGTAGATCTACTCTTGTGCTACCCATATCATTAATATTAATCAAGCAGGAGTAGGGTTTTACCTCCATCGAGAGGGCCCGAACCTGGGTAAAAACATAGTGTCCCTTGTCTCCTGTTACCATCCGCCTAGACACACAGTTCGGGACCCCCTACCCGAGATCCGCCGGTTTTGACACCGACACTCACCTTGTGCACTGTGCAGTCACTGTCACCGCCGTTGTATAGATTGCCTTGCCTCGTCTCCCTCTCCCCTAGCACCACTCCATCTCCATCTCTGTCTCGCCGGAGATCCTGAGGTCACTCTTCATTATCTCATTGTGCCCCCGCATACCCTCGCCTCGCTCGCCTCCCCCAGTACCACTATTCCCTCGCTAGCCGCTCCAGCACCGACAGCCTTCTCCCCCGTAAATCAAGCCCCCCAAAACCCCACCTCCCAAACTCCACCATGGACGAACGCGAACCGCGCAAGATCCATATGAGCCATGATTGGAGCAATCTCCCCAGTGACGTCCTCGACCTCTGTTGTTCGTGTATGGATATGTTGAGCGCCCTGCGGCTGGCTGCATGCTCGAGGGGCATGCACACGGCCATCATCGAAGCGAGGCCAAAGCTTTTCAAGACACCATGCTTGCTGCTATCTGGTCTTGCGAGATTGGCTCACCATGATACGGAGGCGTACATGATGCCCCTTGACTTCAATCCGATCTCCATTAGCCGAAACTTCTTTACAGGTATGTAGTGGGTCGCCGTACATCATTTCCCTCGACTTCGATCCGATCACCATCGCCCAAAACTTCTTGGCAGGTATGTACTGGGTCGGCATGAACTCCCGCTGGATGGCTGCCTTCAGAGAAGACGGTAAAAAGTTGGTGCTCGTGAACTTCCAGACCTCCCATGAGATTATCCTTCCTCCGTTGGATTATATAGAGTTTTACCATCGCGGTCCTAGTCATCTAGATTACCATGTCAGTTGGATGGACCTTGTTTTGCAGAAGATTGTAATCTGCCAAGTGCCCACACGGCATGCGAATTACGCAGACTTCAAGCTAATTGCCTTGTTCGACCGCCGACTCGCCTATCTTTACGCCGGTGCCTTCTTTAGCTGGAGACAACTCAGCTCGCGGTGGATCATTGTCAAAGCTGATACACACTTCTATGATGCTATTGAACACAATGGCATCATCTACGCGATCGACAAAGCAGATGGCACCACGTATTGCTAGGACGGTGCGTGTAAGTTGTTTCCGTCTCATGTTAATGATGATGCCATGACACTGTTTGAACTTTTTGTGATGATTGGCATATCCCTGTTTGAGCAGAATTTGAGTAGAATTATGGCAATGTATTAGAGACACCGTAAATCAGCTATATTTGGAATGAGTTAATTCATGCGATTGTGATCATGTCATTACAGCCAATTTGTACCCCTGAATAATCAAACTGTTAGGAATATATGGATATTCTCCTTATTTTACAGTAATCTATATACTACTACTAAATATGAGTGTGTATCAATGGCCATGTTAGTTTCCTCATTTTCATGATGTAGAAACATGCACGACACTGTTGGTTTCATCTAACCATACATTAGGGAAGTAAATGTGCATATGTAGAACTCTATATGTGGAAGTAGTGAAATCCTGTAATGCTTACCATGTGAACATACCTATATTCGCCCTTCAGCAATCAATGGCTAGAATAATATCCTCACAAAAAATTTGTCCATAGAACACGAGTATATAACAATGCATGGTCTATTAGTTACCTTCAAGAATTTGTTTGTGAGGACAGAACATGATTACATAACATGCATGACATGGTAGTTTCCTGTGAAGAATCGATTGCGAGATAACATGAGTATAACCATGCATGGCACTTCTATATTTTCGAACCCAGTATACATTTCCCTGTATTTTCCTCCCAGTTCCAACAGGGACATATCAATGTTGTTTCTTGCATTATCCTACTCATACTCTGAACAATGCTGATCTTACATTAACAATGCATGTCCTTTTTGATATGATGAAGTGTTCCTACAGTTACTGCCCTTTGTAATCACACCACCTTTGCCAAAAACAGGGAAGCACAACTGGTTCCTTGCTTGATCAGACGACGGTAAAAGACTGATGATCATTCGGACACATGAGCCGGAAAAGTTATATTGCAAAAACCCCACTGTATACAAGCACCGTGAAATATGTGAGTATCTGGACAGTGGTTGTTATGTCTATGAGCAAGATACCAGCTTGTTGGGGCCTTCGGGATTTTTTAGTTGGAGGCGGGTAAACAGCCTTGGTTCACACTCTCTGTTTCTCGGACTCAATTATATGATTAACCAGGAGATCACCGTTGGCAAGGACCTTGATGGCAGAGAGGCTCTGTTTGCTATGGAAAACTGTGTCTACATGGCGAGCCCTAGGAGTCGGGAGCAAACTCCCCTGATTGTCAACGATACAGCCTGCAGCCAAAAGAAGGTGAGAATGACAAAGGCATTCAGATTAACTTTGATCCTTGGATGTCTCAATTACGACAGACAGTGATGTGGTTCAAGCCTTCAGGTTGATAGGTAATTGGGCTGTTGCGTCGAAAGGGTGGAGTACTGGTGTCTCCAGATCATTGATCGCTGAAGCGGGGCTGCAAATTATGATGGTGTTGGATCATCTCTTCGAATGACTTTGTTGTCTTTGCTGCTTGTTTTGGATGGGTAGTTCTTTCTTTTGTTATGCATATTCCTTGTCATTTGGTCATCCTCGTCTATGTCACTCTTACTATGTAATAGTTGCCTCTGTTTAGAATGTCATTCTCGTCTGGATCACGAGAGTCTGAGCGCTGCAGATGGGTAAGTTTTGGTGGTGTAGCAAGACTTCTTATGAACTATCATGTCTTGTTGTTTATGTCAGTAGTAGTCACTAGTCAGTGTTTGAATGTTGTATATATCGTTGTTTCGAACTGTTTATTGTCTCGAACTACTAGTGGGCTAAATGGGGGCATCACCATTCTCCAGTGTTCGGAGTGTATCTCCTTTTTTCAAGTTATATAATTTGAGCTCAGTGTCTTTTCGATGATGTACACTTGTTTGGGCCAGTGAGGTGTCGTTGAATATGGGCCGAGTAGCAACGCAATGCCAAATAGGTCAATTATGACTCTCAGGCCGGGCTCTCAAAAGATCCTCAAAAAAAAGGTCGGGCTCTCCAAAAAAGAAAGAATAAGGACTCTTAGGCAGACATGTGGGCGCCACCGGTGTTTTCGTGCACTTGCACGCCGAGAGCATATTGGCACGTGTTCGAAATTCAAGCTACCTTTTCATCCCCAATCTCCCGCCCCTCCCCCACCTCTAGAATCTCGATTCCTACTCCAGTTCCCCCAAATCCCCCTCCTGTACTCCCTGTACTCAAGCTCACTATCATGTCACCGGTCAACACGGATCTCCGAGCCGGAGATCCTGAGGTCCGTCCTGCCTTCGGTCGCTGCGTGCTATCGCTCAACAGTGGCATGGTGGCGCTTGACGACTAGTTTGCCGACAAAGTGCTGATGGTAACCATCAATGGCGACCGGCCTCCCGTCTCGCCGGACGACCTTGTCAAAGCTCTTGGCATTGCGCACGGCATCCAAATAAGTGGCTTGCTCGTCGAAGTCTGTCTGCCACTGGCTGATTTCTTCGTCAGGTTCCGGATAACTTTTGACTGCAGTCGTGTGTTCGAATCTTCCCGACGTTTGTTCTGCAATGGCGCGCTGGTGAGCTTTGATCGGTGGCACCCAGTGTCGGTGTCAAAACCAGCGGATCTTGGGTAGGGGGTCCCGAACTGTGCGTCTAAGGCGGATGGTAACAGGAGGCAAGGGACACGATGTTTACCTAGGTTCGGGCCCTCTCTATGGAGGTAATACCCTACTTCCTGCTTGATTGCTCTTGATGATATGAGTAGTACAAGAGTTGATCTACCACGAGATCGTAGAGGCTAAACCCTAGAAGCTAGCCTATGGTATGATTGTTGTTGTCCTACGGACTGAACCCTCCGGTTTATATAGACACCGGAGGGGGCTAGAGTTACACAGAGTCGGTTACAATGGGAGGAGATCTACATATCCGTATCGCCAAGCTTGCCTTCCACACCAAGGAGAGTCCCATCCGGACACGAGATGACGTCTTCAATCTTGTATCTTCATAGTCCAACAGTCCGGCCAAAGGATATAGTCCGGCTGTCCGGATACCCCCTAATCCAGGACTCCCTCAGTAGCCCCTGAACCAGGCTTTAATGACGATGAGTCCGACGCACAGATTGTCTTCGGCATTGCAAGGCGGGTTCCTCCTCCGAATACTCCATAGAAGATCTTGAACACAAGGATAGTGTCTGGCTCTGCAAAACAAGTTCCACATACCACCGTAGAGAGAATAATATTTCCACAAATCCGACCTGCTGACACATTTGATATCATGACATCATACCATGGCCCGGTTATTATCGAGCCATTTTTCTCAACCAGCCTTGGCGCATATCACGAGGTGGTTTCCTTGGCACGTCTTGTCGAAGCGGAGATCGTGTCCCCTTATCACGGGATTCTCATCAATACGGGCATGGGTAACCCAATCGTGCCCGTTGGTATGACTCCTCGATTATAGGCAAGTCCCAAACGGTTACGAGGAGGACGCTTGGTATTCACCCTCTTATAAAGAGACCAAGGCCTATTCTTTTTTATTCCTCGAACTCAATCGAATCCTTCCCCCGCCTCGAGTTCCAACACCCAAAGCTCAGGTCAGGCGCTTCGGACCTTCAACCATGTCCGGATCCAACCTTCAACGTCGGTGGATGCCCTCCTCCATCACAGAGGAAGACATCAAAAAGTTAAGAGAGGCCAGGTTTTTGACCAGCGAGATCGTGCACCGGCTGCCTGCTCGAGGGCAGGTCATTCCTACTCCCAAATCCGGCGTGAGCGTCGTGTTCATATCTCACTTCCTTCGAGGGCTAGGCCTCGCTCTGGATCCCTTCGTGAGGGGGCTCATGTTCTACTACGGGCTGGATTTCCATGATCTGGCTCCAGATTCTATCCTCCACATCTCGTCTTTTATCGTCGTGTGCGAAGCTTTCCTCTGCATCACCCCTCACTTCGGCTTGTGGCTCAAGACCTTCCAAGTGGAGCCGAAGATGATCGAGGGGAGGCACGCGGAGTGCGGAGGTGCCGTAATAAGTAAAAGTGATGATGCCCCATGGCCCGAGGGTTCTTTCCAGGAGGTGTCCAGCTTATGGCAACAAGAGTGGTTTTATGTCACAGCTCCCAGGGGCACCAAATGGGTGGATCCCCCTGCCTTTCGCTCGAGCCCCCTCCACGACTAACGTCATGGATCAACAAGGGGCTAGACTGGGGGGCAGTAAAGGATGTGCCCATGCTGCAGAGCCGCATCCGAGATCTCCTCGAAAGAGATATTAGTCTGGTTACGGCAATGCAAGTGATGTTACTTTGTCGAATCCTGCCCTGCAAACATCGTCCCCTCCGCCTGTGGGGGTTCAATCCGGAGGGACCGCGAGCTATTCAGCACTTCCTCGGCATGACGCTCGAGGAGATGTACAAATTGTACCTCGGACCACAAGTAATGTGTCCGGATACCACCGAGGACGCGGGTCTGAGCTGCAACCGTCCAGACACCCAAGTAAGTCGCCCTGTGGCCGAACACGTTGCATTTTTATTGATCACGACATTATTCTGAAAAGTTACTCGTTGACCAGGACTGGATAGCAAAGGCGAAGATGATCAGGTGTCCGGCCCCCCTCCCCGAGGTCTCACCAGATTCGGTACTAGCCAGGATGTTGGAGCTCGCGAATTGCCAAGCGACCTCAGGGGAAGATGAAGGTGGAAAGAAAGAGGCTAACGCCTCCGCGAAGGAGGATAACCGGGGAGAAGACGCCAAAGTTCCCTCTCCCCAGGGAAGGAAGAGGACCGCCTCTGAAAGCCCGGAGACAATAGTCTCCAAACGGGGGAAGAATCTTCGCCAGAGGGTCCTGCCTCAGGGGATACCCCGACCGCACAATGCCCGCAAGGGGATCAGCCCTCCATCGAGCTGTAAGTAAAAAGGGGTTTACTAGTAAAAAAACATCCCACTTTACCTCTGAGGTAAATAACCGAAACATTTATCTTGTACTCCGGATCGTAGCCATCCTCGGCAGAGTTCGTCTTTGGGGGATCTTCTTCCGGAGATGATGGAGAGCGAAATGCCTCCCCATACCATCCCGCCTTACGAGGTGGGTGACCCCGAGGTGTCATCTCGAAGGGTTTCTCCTGATCCGGCAAGGCCAGAGGGTAATCCTTTGGCCACCCGAAGTCCTCAGTATCCGGCTCTTGAAGAGAGCAACCGAAAGAATCCGGCTCCGCCTGTTATGTGGTCGGACGCACTGAAGGGTCTGCTAGAGCAGGCAGCTATCTCAGAAGCGCATCGTGCGCCAATGGGCATGGTGGTTGAGAGGATTTCATTCACCGAAAGCGGGTTGCATGAAGCCTTTATGGGTCTGCTGAGAGGTTTTGAGGTACGTGAAATAGTGTGTATTTTTTACAGTACCGCACATGTTTTAGATGTGCCCTGTGCAGATAGTAGCCCCTGAGACTCTGGTTGCCGTCGGAAACGGCGGCAAACATAGGATCATAGTCCCACGTAATAATTCGGACGTCTTCATATGCAGGTGGCGGGAGGTCCGGTGGCTAGCCGGACTAGTGAGGTTGCCGAGCTAAAGCGGCAACTTGACGCGGCAGATGCCGACATCGTGCTTGTCAACAAGCGGCTTGACGAGGCGCAGGGTATGTAATTTCTCCGGTGATCAACATATAGCAAGAGGAGCGTGATGCCAGTATCTTTAACATGTTGTGACTACAGATGGAGCTGCGGCAGTGGAGACCCTTCAGGAGGAACTTGCCCAAGCCAAAGAACAAGCCAGGAAAAGCGATGTGGCTGCTCTAAAGGCGGCCGAAGAGATGAGAGCCGAGCAGGCCGCTCATGGCTGAAGCAAGGAAGAAATAGCCAAGATGGCTGTGGATTTGAAGGACGCAAGTTGATCATTATGAGCTTCTCAAAAATGAAGATCGAGCGAAGATGACTGACCTGGAAAAGGCCGCGGCGGCGGCCAAGGATGCCCGCTCTACAATTAGAGCGATGAAGGAGGAGCTGCATCATGCCGGGGATATCGCGGCTGGCAAGCCCTTTATGCTGCGAATGAAGTTTGTAGATCCTAAGTACGCTCCTCTTGATAGGATGTGGATCTCCGTAGACGATTATCTTGATTTGGCAGCGAGTGCGGCTGATGCGGCCGAATACTTCAAAGATCAGAAAGGTCGCGAAGTGGAGAAGCTGTTCTGGTCACAATTTGATGCTCCAGCACGTCCGCTTCCGTTGAATGAACGGATGGCCGAGTGGGTCGAGCTCCATAGGTTGTTCGGGCTCGCCATGAGGTCTGTTGTGGATCATTTGTGGCCGGAAGGGCCAAGGCCAAACAGTTATTTTAGTCTGGTGCATCAGTTCCTTGGTGCTGTGTCGCGCATCAACGCTATTAAGAAGTCGGCGTGCATCGAGGGTGCGCGGATGGCGCTTGCCCGTGTGAAGACATACTGGGCAGAGATGGAGGCCACCGCGATCGCAACCCCGAGTTCGGCCATTGGCCGAGTGGCTGCCGAGCACTATTTTGACGAAGTCCTTGAAGGTGCTCGTTCAATAGAAGCTCAGTGGTCGAAGAATAATATGTTCTAATGACATGTATTCCCATTGAAAAACAATGTTTTGCTTAATTGGAAAGGCTATTTTTATACTTTTTCCTGAAAGTGTTATGATGCCTCCTGTGCGGCCGTTTGTGTATACATGTATATAACCTGAAAGTTTGCAGTCGTCGGCTTCAGCCCCCACGCACATAATGCGGGGGTGTTCGCGAAAGACGCGTGTTCACACTTGATCCAAAGTCTTGTCCATTAAGGAGGTGATAGCGCAGCGAACTAGGCAATCGGACTATATTGCTTGAACACTTTCACTTAGCCATAGGAGTTTGATAGTGGGCTACTATATAGCCCCTGGTGGCGCCGCACTCATCCGAATACGGGGCGCGGCTGTGCCTGACCGAGAAACGGCCCTTCATTAATGCAAAGGAATCTCGAAGATTCCGATAAGTCATCGAGTGGTTGACCAGTCTCTCGCTTTATCATGACAGTCAGTTTTCGGCTTTCTCTACTGAGGTGCTCATCCGGGCTAGCCAGGGCACAATCGCAGTAGTTCTCCTGGTGCCACCTTAGCCGATATAGCGGAATGTAAGGTAGCAAAACACAGGAGCCGGGCAAACCCAACATTTGACCAAAGACATGATTCAGAGCTGATGCATATAAGGCCAAACTCGCGACGCCGAACACTCCCTAAGGTATTCGGTCTTTGTAATATATATCGGGCTAAACAATGCCCTTGGTAATGAGCCCCTGGTGTCCAGGTATGTGCAATATTCTGATGTGGCCACATGCAAAGAACACCAACATCCTTCTCGGTTATATTGAGAATTCGGAGGATGTGAACAACGTAAGACAGTAAAAAAGGTTTACACATGGTCTTAATCTAAAGAGAAACCTTTGAACGGGTCCCTGCTGCACGTCTGCGCTTGTGTCTCCGTTGTGCCGTATCCTGGATGGGTGTAGCACGATTGTCATCTGTAAAAGAGAGGAACTTAGTTGAAAGTCGTCATGCAGAAAAATTGGCTATTATAAATAAACCGTATTAAAAGTTAATATGGGTAAAGTTGAGCCGTATTATCGCTGGGAAGCCCCTGGTACCACCCGGGAGGGTGTAACCATTAAACCAATCTCAAGTATGTCCAATGATTGTTCGGACGCGTCGAACCGTGTCCGTGGTCTTAACGACCAGTCATCTGTTCTGGTTGGTGAGGCCGTCTAGTGTTTGGCTGTTAAAGCAGCCGTACGTTCTTCTGCGCGAAAGAAGCGCTCAACATTTCCATTTACTGTGATGATGCCACATGGACCGGGCATCTTAAGCTTGAGAAAAGCGTAGTGCGGTATTGCATTAAAACGAGCAAAAGCCGCTCGTCCGATTAGTGCTTGATAGCCACTTCGGAATGGAGCAATGTCAAAGGTTAGCTTTTCGCTTCGGAAGTTGTCAGGCGAGCCGAACACAACCTCTAGTATTAGAGAGCCCGTGCAGCGGGCCTCTGTGCCTGGTATTACCCCCTTGAAGGTAGCATTACTGTGGCTGATTTTTGTTGGGTTTATTCCCATTTTGCGGACTGTGTCCTGATATATCAGGTTTAGACTACTGCCGCCTTCCATGAGGACTCGTGTGAGATGGTACCCATTTATTATTGGGTCTAACACCAACGCAGCCAATCCTGCAGGCCGGATACTTGTAGCATGATCCCTATGATCAAAAGTGATCGGTTGGGACAGCCAAGGGTTGAACTTGGTGGTGATGGGTTCTAGGACGTGTATGTCTCGGAGTGCGGTTTTGCTTCTCCCCCTCATTACTTGCACCACATTTACCGTTTTGACTTCCGGTGGGAATTTCTTCTGTCCCCTGGTCCCTTGCTGGCGAGGCTCATCCTCGTCTTTGCTTGGTGTGTCCTCCCCCTTGTGTTCGGCGTTTAGCTTGCTGGCCTGTTTGAAGACCCAGCATTCTCTGTCGGTATGATTTGCAGGTTTATCGGGGGTGCCGTGGATCTGACATAGTTTGTCCAGGATCTTGTTTAGGCTATTCGGACCATCTCTGTTGCCTTTGAGGGGCTTTTTCCGCTGACTCGGTCGAGAGCCCCTGAATCCGGCGTTTACCGCCGTGTTAGCTGGGTTGTCTTCTTTATTCCGGCACTTGTTTTTACTACGTCGCGGTTTTCCATTGCTGTCCCTGACTTCGGATGTGCTTGGGTCGCTGGTGCTACTTCGGGCTAACCAGCTATCCTCGCCCGCGCAAAAGCGGGTCATGAGGCTTGTTAGATCGAGCTGCCAGATTTACCTTTACTGTATCCGGCGTGACGGTCACCGTTGTCGTGGTTCTAAGCCTGACAGTAATGTAGGGGGTGTGTATGAAGAGGCTAGATCTTAGCTATTGGGAAGTTGTAACACACAAGGTTTACGAGTTCAGGCCCTTCTCGGAGGAAGTAACAGCCCTACGTCTCGGTGCCCGGAGGCGGTCGATTGGATTATGAGTGTGTAGATAACAGGGGTGCGAACCCTTCATACTGAGGAGGGGGGTGGCTTATATAGAGTTCGCCGGCCCCCTCCTGCCCTCAGTAATGCAGGGTTTATGGTACATTTAAGGTTGGGCGTTACTGGTAACGCCCCTAATAAGTGCTATAATGACCATAAAGACTACTTAAGAGCCGATTGTTCGCCTGTGGAGTGACTTCAGATCTCATGGTCAAGTGATAGCTTCCTGATCGAGTGTCTTGAATCCGTCGAGTGGGATACCTTCAAGTCGATTGAAAGGTGACCTCTTCTAGGGACGTCCTTGGGTAGGGCTCTTTGGACAGGTCCGTGCCCCTACCCTAGGTACGTAGCTTCATCATTAGCCCCCGAATGGATCGAGGTTTGAGTGAGGAAAGAGTTGGAGAACTTTACGACTGGCCTTTTCGGGCTTTGTGAGGGCTTCATTGGGGCAATCGTCACGGATGACGTTGTCAACCTTTTTCAGTCGCCTTGATCCATTCCAGGTCTTTCGTCGAGTGAATTTCTTTATTTGTGATACACCGAGCGTCGGCGCGAGCGGGGTCTTCTGTTTTGCCAAGTTGTTCTGCAGCCCGCGGATGTCGTGGGATTTCGGATTTTGGGAAGCGCGCGGGACGGGAGCGGCCGCAGTAATCGGAAGCGATAATGCGGAAGCTCCTTGATCCCCGCATCGCCTTTTTCGCCATGTACCGCGCGTGCATCTGCTGCGGGATTTGACTGGATAGGCTGGGCCTACCAGTCAGCCACTCGGGAGCGGCCCCTTATAAATCGCCGGCCCGGAGTTTCCAAGCCGTGCGCTCTCTTCTCCTCCTTTCTTCTTCTTCCTTCGCAAGATCTTCCGCCACCTCTGTTCTTGCTCCAGCGCAGCAGGTCCGTGCAAGACTTTGCCGGCGACGATGGTGAAGAGCAAGACGACTGCTTTGGAGTGCGTGAAGAAGGCAGCGGCGGCGGGGAAAGGGAAGAGGTCTGCACGGGGCGGATCTTCCTCCAGGACCGCCCTGCCCAAAGGTTGGATCCAGGGCGACTGGATGCCTTCGGTGCTCCGGCAAGAGGATCTCGACGACATGGTTGAGGGAGGAGCCATTCCTCACGAAGCTGCGCGTCTTCCGGGGGGAGAGATCGAACCTCAACCCCGCGATGGTGAGTGCGTGCTCCTGGCCACTCACATCGACCGAGGATTTTCTCTGCCGCACCATCCTTTCTTCCAGAGTTTCTTGGACTTTTTCGGAGCGCAACTCCATCACTTTACTCCAAATTCCATTGTCTACCTCGCTGCTTTCATTTCCATGTGTGAGGCGTTCCTGGGTTGCCGCCCACATTGGGGGCTTTTCAAGCACATCTTTACTTGTCGCTCTCAGTCGGTCAAGAAGGCCAAGTCGAGTGACGAGAGGACGCAAGTGATCCAGTTGTGCGGGGGCCTAGCGATCCAAACGAGGGGAAAGAGCTGTTTCCCATCCATCACTTTCCCGGAGTCAGTCCGTGGTTGGCAGGCAACTTGGTTCTACTGCCGAGACCAGGCGACCCCAGGTCAGTCGACTGGTCTCCCTCCTTTTTCCCTCGACCGAGCCGAGAAGCCTGTCTCTCTGAAAATCGCGCCAGAGGAAAGAGCCCAAGTCAAAGTGTTGGCCGACCGAGTGGTTGAGCTTGTTCGTGAGGGTGTGACTAGGATGGACCTGCTAGAGGTCTTTCTCCAGAGACGCATCCAACCGCTCCAGGCCCGAGACCACCCGATGTGGCTGTATTCGGGCCTCGACGACACCACTCAGATCCACCCGGAGGAGGTCACCGACGAGATGCTGGAGGGGTGGCTGTCGAGCATCACGGGGAATAGAGACAACCCCCGAGGAGATAGAAGGGTAATTCCACTCGACAACTCGTACGAAGTGGATCAGGTATGTCTTTATGCTTCTGACTGAAATCTTGTTTTCTGCGTTGGTCTTCTTCGAGTTGGTCGACTGACTTTTGTCTTGTCTGTTGTTTCCCAGGCGACCACCAAGATGTACTCGACGCCCAACGGGGCACAGGGGTCGACTGAGGAAGGTGAGGCGAGTGGAGGCGAGAGCGGGGATGACCAAGGCGAGTGGGAGTCTGATGGTGAAGGGGAGGGCGGCGACGACGTCTTCTCCAACGAGGAGGAGGAGGAGGAAGTTGAACCCCCCCCCCTCGCCCGGAGGGGCGATCCAAGCTCACGCATGATCCAGCGCGGGGACGTGGCAAGGCGACTGCACCTGTTGGGCAGACGTCGAAGCGCCCTCGGAGTTCTCCTCCTCCGCCGACTGAGAAGGCTCCCAAGCACCCACGAGTGACGCCATCCAAGCCGCCCAAAGTTCTGCCCAAGATGAAGATAGCCGTTCCTACCATTTCCGGGTAATGATAAAAACTTGCTTTTCTTTGTCGACCGTGGACGGGTCCTTGGTCGATTCACTGAGCCGACTGACTGACTTTTGAGATTTGCAGCGGTGCTACTTCTGAGGTTTCCGCCAGGAACGACGACCAAGAGATGGAGGACGTTGTTACCTCCAACCCTGGTACGATTATTGACGTTTTGCTTTGAGTCGGCTGGCTATTGCAGTTCTGGTCGATTGAATGTTTCTCTTGCAGCCCCTCCTCATGTTATCGACCTCCCAGATGACGACGACAACGAACCGCTGAGGATGAGGAGGAACAAGAGGTCGTCGGCTGACAAGACCCCCCAACCTACTCCGGCGTCTGAGGCCATGGCTCGGGATGGTGGCGACGCCACTCGGGCTTCTGTGACTTTCGCCAACCCTCTGTCGAGTGTGCAGCCTTCGGCATCGACTGCGGATCCACCTTCGCTTTTTGCTGCGTACCCCGTCCCTGAGGACCAAGCGGCTGCTGCAAAGGAGGCTATACGCCAGGCGGGAGTTGAAGTAAATATGCCCTAGAGGCAATAATAAAGTTATTATTTATTTCCTTGTAATCATGATAAATGTTTATTATTCATGCTAGAATTGTATTAACCGGAAACATAATACATGTGTGAATACATAGACAAACAAAGTGTCACTAGTATGCCTCTACTTGACTAGCTCGGTAATCAAAGATGGTTATGTTTCCTAACCATGAACAATGAGTTGTTATTTGATTAACGAGGTCACATCATTAGTTGAATGATCTGATTGACATGACCCATTTCATTAGCTTAGCACCCGATCATTTAGTATGTTGCTATTGCTTTCTTCATGACTTATACATGTTCCTATGACTATGAGATTATGCAACTCCCGTTTGCCGGAGGAACACTTTGGGTGCTACCAAATGTCACAACATAACTGGGTGATTATAAAGGAGCATTACAGGTGTCTCCAAAGGTAGATGTTGGGTTGGCGTATTTCGAGATTAGGATTTGTCACTCCGATTGTCGGAGAGGTATCTCTGGGCCCTCTCGGTGATACACATCACATAAGCCGTGCAAGCATTACAACTAATATGTTAGTTGTGAGATGTTGTATTACGGAACGAGTAAAGAGACTTGCCGGTAACGAGATTGAACTAAGTATTGGATACCGACGATCGAATCTCGGGCAAGTAACATACCGATGACAAAGAGAACAACGTATGTTGTTATGCGGTCTGACCGATAAAGATCTTCATAGAATATGTAGGAGCCAATATGGACATCCAGGTCCCACTATTGGTTATTGACCGGAGACGTGTCTCGGTCATGTCTACATTGTTCTCGAACCCGTAGGGTCCGCACGCTTAAGGTTACGATGACAGTTATATTATGAGTTTATGCATTTTGATGTACCAAAGGTTGTTCGGAGTCCCGGATGTGATCACGGACATGAAGAGGAGTCTCGAAATGGTCGAGACGTAAAGATTGATATATTGGAAGCCAATGTTTGGACATCGGAAGTGTTCCGGGTGAAATCGGGATTTTACCGGGTTACCGGGAGGTTACCGGAACCCCCCGGGAGCCATATGGGCCTTCATGGGCCTTAGTGGAAAGGAGAAAGGGGCAACCCAAGGTGGCTGCGCACCTTCCCCCTCCCCTAGTCCTATTAGGACTAGGAGAAGGTGGCCGGCCCCCCTCTCTCTTTCCCCCCTTGGGAATCCTAGTTGGAATAGGATTGGGGGGGGGAGTCCTACTCCCGGAAGGAGTAGGACTCCTCCTGTGCCCTCCTCCTTGGCCGGCGCCCCCCTCCCCCTTGGCTCCTTTATATACTGAGGCAGAGGCACCCCAGAAAGAGACAAGTTGATCCACGTGATCTATTCCTTAGCCGTGTGCGGTGCCCCCTGCCACCATATTCCTCGATAATACTGTAGCGGAGTTTAGGCGAAGCCCTGCTGCTGTAGTTCATCAAGATCGTCACCACGCCATCGTGCTGACGGAACTCTTCCCCGACACTTTGCTGGATCGGAGTCCGGGGATCGTCATCGAGCTGAACGTGTGCTCGAACTCGGAGGTGCCGTAGTTTCGGTGCTTGATCGGTTGGATCGTGAAGACGTACGACTACTTCCTCTACGTCGTGTCAGCGCTTCCGCAGTCGGTCTGTGTTGGGTACGTAGACAACACTCTCCCCTCTCGTTGCTATGCATCACATGATCTTGCGTGTGCGTAGGAAATTTTTGAAATTACTACGAAACCCAACAGTGGCATCCGAGCCTAGGTTATTTATGTTGATGTTATATGCACGAGTAGAACACAAGTGAGTTGTGGACGATACAAGTCATACTGCCTACCAGCATGTCATACTTTGGTTCGGCGGTATTGTTGGACGAGACGACCCAGACCAACCTTACGCGTATGCTTACGCGAGACCGGTTCCCTCGATGTGCTTTGCACATAGATGGCTTGTGGGCCACTGTCTCTCCAACTTTAGTTGAACCGAGTGTGGCTACGCCCGGTCCTTGCGAAGGTTAAAACGGAGTCTATTTGACAAACTATCGTTGTGGTTTTGATGCGTAGGTGAGATTGGTTCTTACTTAAGCCCGTAGCAGCCACGTAAAACTTGCAACAACAAAGTAGAGGACGTCTAACTTGTTTTTGCAGGGCATGTTGTGATGTGATATGGTCAAGGCATGATGCTGAATTTTATTGTATGAGATGATCATGTTTTGTAACCGAGTTATCGGCAACTGGCAGGAGCCATATGGTTGTCGCTTTATTGTATGCAATGCACTCGCGATGTAATGCTTTACTTTATTACTAAACGGTAGTGATAGTCGTGGAAGCATAAGATTGGCGAGACGACAACGATGCTACGATGGAGATCAAGGTGTCGCGCCGGTGACGATGGTGATCATAACGGTGCTTCAGAGATGGAGATCACAAGCACAAGATGATGATGGCCATATCATATCACTTATATTGATTGCATGAGATGTTTATCCTTTTATGCATCTTATCTTGCTTTGACTGACGGTAGCATTATAAGATGATCTCTCACTAAATTATCAAGAAGTGTTCTCCCTGAGTATGCACCGTTGCCAAAGTTCGTCGTGCCCAGACACCACGTGATGATCGGGTGTGATAAGCTCTACGTCCATCTACAACCGGTGCAAGCCAGTTTTGCACACGCAGAATACTCAGGTTAAACTTGACGAGCCTAGCATATGCAGATATGGCCTCGGAACACGGAGACCAAAAGGTCGAGCGTGAATCATATAGTAGATATGATCAACATAACGATGTTCACCATTGAAAACTACTCCATCTCACGTGATGATCGGTTATGGTTTAGTTGATTTGGATCACGTGATCACTTAGAGGATTAGAGGGATGTCTATCTAAGTGGGAGTTCTTAAGTAATTTGATTAATTGAACTTAAATTTATCATGAACTTAGTCCTGGTAGTATTTTGCAAATTATGTTATAGATCAATAGCTCGCGTTGTTGCTTCCCTATGTTTATTTTGATATGTTCCTAGAGAAAATTGTGTTGAAAGATGTTAGTAGGAATGATGCGGATTGGATCCGTGATCTGAGGTTTATCCTCATTGCTGCACAGAAGAATTATGTCCTTGATGCACCGCTAGGTGACGGACCTATTGCAGGAGTAGATGCAGATGTTATGAGCGTTTGGCTAGCTCAATATGATGACTACTTGATAGTTTAGTGCACCATGCTTAATGGCTTAGAATCGGGACTTCAAAGACGTTTTGAACGTCATGGAGCATATGAGATGCTCTAGGAGTTGAAGTTAATATTTCATGCAAATACCCGAGTTGAGAGATATGAAGTCTCCAACAAGTTCTATAGCTAAAAGATGGAGGAGAATCGCTCAACTAGTGAGCATGTGCCCAGATTGTCTGAGTACTACAATCGCTTGAATCAAGTGGGAGTTAATCTTCCAGATAAGATAGTGATTGACAGAATTCTCTAGTCACCATCACCAAGTTAGTAGAACTTCGTGATGAACTATAATATGCAAGGGATAACAGTAACAACTCCCAAGCTCTTCGTGATGCTGAAATCAACGAAGGTAGAAATCGAGAAAAACATCAAGTGTTGATGGTAGACAAGACCACTAGTTTCAAGAAAAGGGCAGAGGGAAGAAGGGGAACTTCAAGAAGAACAGCAAGCAAGTTGCTGCTCAAGTGAAGAAGCCCAAGTCTGGTCCTAAGCCTGAGACTAAGTGTTTCTACTGCAAAGGGACTGGTCACTGGAAGCGGAACTACCCCAAGTGATTGGCAGATAAGAAGGATGGCAAAGTGAACATAAGTATATTTGATATACATGTTATTGATGTGTACTTTACTAGTGTTTATAGCAACCCCTCAGTATTTGATACTAGTTCAGTTGCTAGGATTAGTAACTCGAAACGGGAGTTGCAGAATGAACAGAGACTAGTTAAGGGTGAAGTGACGATGTGTATTGGAAGTGGTTCCAAGATTGATATGATCATCATCGCACACTCCCTATACTTTCGGGATTAGTGTTGAACCTGAATAAGTGTTATTTGGTGTTTGCGTTAAGCATGAATATGATTTGATCATGTTTATTGTAATACGGTTATTCATTTAAGTAAGAGAATAAATTGTTGTTCTATTTACATGAATAAAACCTTATATGGTTACACACCCAATGAAAATAGTTCGTTGATCTCGATCGTAGTGATGCACAAAGTCATAATATTGAAACCAAAAAGATGCAAAGTTAATAATGATAGTGCAACTTATTTGTAGCACTGCCATTTAGGTCATATTGGTGTAAAGCGCATGAAGAAACTCCATGCTGATGGGATTTTGGAATCACTTGATTATGAATCACTTGATGCTTGTGAACTATGCCTCATGGGCAAGATGACTAAGACTCCGTTCTCCGGAGCGAGCAACTGACTTATTGGAAATAATACATACTGATGTATGCGGTCCAATGAGTGTTAAGGCTCACGACAAGTATCATTATTTTCTGATCTTCACAGATGATTTGAGCAGATATGAGTATATCTACTTGATGAAACATAAGTCTGAAACATTTGAAAAGTTCAAAGAATTTCAGAGTGAAGTGAAAAATCATCGTAACAAGAAAATAAAGTTTCTACGATCTGATCGTAGAGAAGAGTATTTGAGTTACGAGTATGGACTTCAGTTAAAAACAATGGGAAATAGTTTCACTACTCATGCCACCTGGAACACCACAATGTAATGGTGTGTCCGAACATCATAACCGTATTTTATTGGATATAGTGCGATCTATGATGTCTCTTACCGATCTACCACTATCGTTTTGGAGTTATGCATTAGAGACAGCTGCATTCACGTTAAATAGGGCACCATCTAAATCCGTTGAGACGACACCATATGAACTATGGTTTGGCAAGAAACCTAAGCTGTCGTTTCTTAAAGTTTGGGACTGCGATGCTTATGTGAAAAAGTTTCAACATGATAAGCTCGAACCCAAATCGGAGAAATATGTCTTCATAGGATACCCAAAGGAGACTGTTGGGTACACCTTCTATCACAAATCCGAAGGCAAGACTTTTGTTGCTAAATTCGGAGTTTTTCTAGAGAAGGAGTTTCTCTCGAAAGAAGTGAGTGGGAAGAAAGTAGAACTTGACGAGGTAACAGTACCTGCTCCCTTACTGGAAAGTAGTACATGACAGAAAACTGTTTCAGTGACACCTACACCAGTTAGTGAGGAAGCTAATGATAATGATCATGAAACTTCAGATCAAGATACTACTGAACCTCGTAGATCAACCAGAGTAAGATCCGCACCAGAGTGGTACGGTAATCCTGTTCTGGAAGTCATGCTACTAGATCATGATGAACCTACGAACTATGAAGAAGCGATGGTGAGCCCAGATTCCGCAAAGTGGCTTGAAGCCATGAAATTTGAGATGGGATCCATGTATGAGAACAAAGTATGGACTTTGGTTGACTTGCCCGATGATCGGCAAGCAATTGAGAATAAATGGATCTTCAAGAGGAAGAGGGACGCTGATAGTAGTGTTACTATCTACAAAGCTAGAATTGTCGCAAAAGGTTTTCGACAAGTTCAAGGTGTTGACTACGATGAGAGTTTCTCACTCGTATCTATGCTTAAGTCTGTCCGAATCATGTTAGCAATTGCCGCGTTTTATGAAATCTGGCAAATGGATAAACAAAACTGCATTCCTTAATGGATTTACTAAAGAAGAGTTGTATACGATGCAACCAGAAGGTTTTGTCAATCCGAAATGTGCTAACAAAATGTGCAAACTCCAGCGATCCATCTGTGGACTGGTGCAAGCATCTCGGAGTTGGAATATACGCTTTGATGAGTTGATCAAAGCATATAGTTTTATACAGACTTGCGGTGAAGCCTGTATTTACAAGAAAATGAGTGGGAGCACTACAGCATTTCTAATAAGTATATGTGAATGACATATTGTTGATCGGAAATAATGTAGAATTATTCTGTAAAGCATAAAGGAGTGTTTGAAAGGAGTTTTTCAAAGAAAGACTTCGGTGAAGCTGCTTACATATTGAGTATCAAGATCTATAGAGATAGATCAAGACGCTTGATAAGTTTTTTCAATGAGTACATACCTTGACAAGATTTTGAAGTAGTTCAAAATGGAACAGTCAAAGAAAGAGTTCTTGCCTGTGTTACAAGGTGTGAAGTTGAGTAAGACTCAAAGCCCGACCACGGCAGAAAATAGAAAGAGAATGAAAGTCATTCCCTATGCCTCAGTCATAGGTTCTATAAAGTATGCCATGCTGTATACCAGATCTATTGTATGCCCTACCACTGAGTTTGGCAAGGGAGTACAATAGTGATCTAGGAGTAGATCACTGGACAACGGTCAAAATTTTCCTTAGTGGAATAAGGATATGTTTCTCGATTATGGAAGTGAAAAAAGGTTCGTCGTAAAGGGTTACGCCGATGCAAGTTTGACACTAATCTAGATGACTCTAAGTCTCGGTCTAGATACATATTGAAAGTGGGAGCAATTAGCTAGAGTAGCTCCATGCAGAGTATTGTTGACGTAGAAATTTGCAAAATACATACGGATCTGAATGTGGCAGACCCGTTGACTAAGAATCTCTCACAAGCAAAACATGATCACACCTTAGTACTCCTTGGGTGTTAATCACATAGCGATGTGAACTAGATTACTGAATCTAGTAAACCCTTTGGGTGTTGGTCACATAGCGATGTGAACTATGGGTGTCAATCACATGATGATGTGAACTATCGATGTTAATCACATGGTGATGTGATCTAGATTATTGACTCTAGTGCAAGTGGGAGACTGAAGGAAATATGCCCTAGAGGCAATAATAAAGTTATTATTTATTTCCTTATTTCATGATAAATGTTTATTATTCATGCTAGAATTGTATTAATCGGAAACATAATACATGTGTGAATACATAGACAAACAGAGTGTCACTAGTATGCCTCTACTTGACTAGCTCGTTAATCAAAGATGTTTATGTTTCCTAACCATGAACAAAGTGTTGTTATTTGATCAACGAGGTCACATGATTAGTTGAATGATCTGATTGACATGATCCATTCCATTAGCTTAGCACACGATCGTTTAGTATGTTGCTATTGCTTCCTTCATGACTTATACATGTTCCTATGACTATGAGATTATGCAACTCCCGTTTGCCGGAGGAACACTTTGGGTGCTACCAAACTTCACAACGTAACTGGGTGATTATAAAGGAGCATTACAGGTGTCTCCAAAGGTAGATGTTGGGTTGGCGTATTTCGAGATTAGGATTTGTCACTCCAATTGTCGGAGAGGTATCTCTGGGCCCTCTCGGTAATGCACATCACATAAGCCTTGCAAGCATTGCAACTAATTATTTAGTTGCGAGATGATGTATTACGGAACGAGTAAAGAGACTTGCCGGTAACGAGATTGAACTAGGTATTGGATACCGACGATCGAATCTCGGGCAAGTAACATACCGATGACAAAGGGAACAACGTATGTTGTTATGCGGTATGACCGATAAAGATCTTCGTGGAATATGTAGGAGCCAATATGGGCATCCAGGTCCCGCTATTGGTTATTGACCGGAGACGTGTCTCGGTCATGTCTACATTGTTCTCGAACCGTAGGGTCCGCACGCTTAAGGCTTCGATGACAGTTATATTATGAGTTTTGATGTACCGAAGTAGTTCGGAGTCCCGGATGAGATCGGGGACATGACGAGGAGTCTCGAAATGGTCGAGACATAAAGATTGATATATTGGAAGCCTATATTTGGACATCGGAAGTGTTCCGGGTGAAATCGGGATTTTACCGGGTTACCGGGAGGTTACGGGAACCCCCCGGGAGCCATATGGGCCTTCATGGGCCTTAGTGGAAAGGAGAAAGGGGTAGCCCAAGGTGGCTGCGCACCTCCCCCCTCCCCTAGTCCTATTAGGACTAGGAGAAGGTGGCCGGCCCCCCTCTCTCTCTTTCCCCCCTTGGGAATCCTAGTTGGAATAGGATTGGGGGGGAGTCCTACTCCCGGAAGGAGTAGGACTCCTCCTGCGCCCTCCTCCTTGGCCGGCGCCGCCCTCCCCCTTGGCTCCTTTATATACTGAGGCAGAGGCACCCCAGAAAGACACAAGTTGATCCACGTGATCTATTCCTTAGCCGTGTGCGGTGCCCCCTGCCACCATATTCCTCGATAATACTGTAGCGGAGTTTAGGCAAAGCCCTGCTGCTGTAGTTCATCAAGATCGTCACCACGCCGTCATGCTGACGGAACTCTTCCCCGACACTTTGCTGGATCGGAGTCCGGGGATCGTCATCGAGCTGAACGTGTGCTCGAACTCGGAGGTGCCGTAGTTTCGGTGCTTGATCGGTTGGATTGTGAAGACGTACGACTACTTCCTCTACGTCGTGTCAGCGCTTCCGCAATCGGTCTGCGTTGGGTACGTAGACAACACTCTTCCCTCTCGTTGCTATGCATCACATGATCTTGCGTGTGCGTAGGAAATTTTTGAAATTACTACGAAACCCAACAGCCTTCAATTCGGGAGATGCGCACCTCCGTGTCGCTCAGAATGGTCTAGCCAGAGCCACGAAGCAGTATGTAAAAGACATACGGGTAAGAAAATTTGATGAATATATATATATATATAGGTTCATATACTATGCAGGTTCATATACTATGCAGGTTCATATACTATGCAGGTTCTCACAGAAAAGAATACCCAACCGTCCCAGGAGCTAGAAGAGTGCAAAGCCCAACTTGAGGCCGCACTAGCCGCGGCAGGGGAGCCCAAGGAGACCCCCTCTGGTAATAAATGCTTCAAAAGATAAGTATTTTGTGAAGTGCGGCGTGGGCGCAAATCTGACAGTAATATTGCAGATGGCGCCGGAGTAGATCCGGATAGGCAACAATTCTTGCGCCGGTTAAAGGCCGGCGAGAGCGTGCTTACGAAGGTGAGGCAAGAGAAGAATAATCTCCAAGATGCCAACACCCAGCTGGGCGAGGAACTAAAGGATGTTCATGCCCAGCTGTCGGACTCCGTGAAGGAGAATTGGCGGCTTCGACGCGGCATTTTTAGTAAGTGCTTGAACGAACGTCGAAAAAAGAGTTCGGCGAGGAAGTCGATTAACAGAGTTATGTCTACAGGTCTGCTAACAGGTCGGCCTGCGGGGGAAATGCCCGGTTCTACGAGTGACCTTCTTCCCGAGCTCTCACAATTGCACGAACGAGTTCGGCAGGTGATGCAAGGCGTTGCCCAGGCCTTGTGGCAATCCGCCTCCATGCCCGAAGGCCTTGGAGAGCTTGCAGAGAAGCTGAAGGGAGCACGGCGGCACTTCCGATTGTGGAAGATATCGGCCTGCCGTCAAGGCGCCAGGGAGGCCTGGGCCATGGTGAAGACGAGGTACACGAAGGCTGACCCAAACCACATGGCCGAGGTCGGACCTGTGGGGCCCGACGGGAAGGAGATCCCTGTGAGCTTAGTGTACGACCAAGTAGAATTGGCCACAAAGTATTCCCAACAGGACTGTAAACTAGACAACCTATTAGATGGTATTGAAGAGGAATACAATCAGTCAGATTGACTATGTAATTTTAAGTGACATGTATAATGCCTTCTAGCCGGATTGTAGATCGTTTGTCATGGCCGACCTTTTCGCTTCAACCTCGGGACCTGACGGTCCGGAGTGTGTCAGAATACCCTCACAGTTATATAAGAACCGGGGTATGCATGGAGACCAGGCGTAGGGGTCATTAGTGCTTGAATAGACAAGTGCCCAACTATTTATGTTATATTACATGGTTAGTAAGAAACATCTTCCAGGGAGAATAGTTCCTTAGGGGTTCCTTTCCCTGGGAGGCATGCCCTAAAGTGCATGTACGGACTGCGAAAAGAGACGCAGGAGAAACATCTGGGGGCGCATAAATAAATAAGTGAGGAATCATCTTTAGTTCACCGACCAAATATTCCCTTAAGAACGCTAGCTTTCGGTTTCACCCAGTCTGAGGTACACATCCGGCTGACCCGGCAGTAACAATCACAGAGGTGCTCCCTTTACCACCTAGCCGAACAATCGGGAACGTAGGGGTAAGCACAGGAGCCAGGCAACCTAGCTTGGCCAAAACTTAAGTCATATCGATGCATATAATGGTGAATAAAAGGTACATGCGGAAGTGTGACACATGTGTTGGGCATGAATCCCGTATAAATAAACTTCTGTTAAAGAAGCCCCCAGGTCTGATGAGCACGGATAGCGTGTCAGTTGTGTGCAAACAAGACACGGATGAGCCTTTAAAGGCTATAAGAAAAAGGGAGGGGAGAAGGAGAGAAATGTAAGACAGATAGTTTATAAAAAATGGACAGAGGAAGGAGACGAACACAGAGTCCGGCGCTAGGCATAGAATCTTCGGAGACGGGCTGCGTTCCATGGGTTCGGCTCGAGTCGGTTATCCGATGCATCTCGCAGGCGGTACGCTCCACCAGTCAGGACTTGGTCAATAATGAAGGGACCTTCCCATTTGGGCTTGAGTTTGTCCTTTTTCTTGTCCGGCAGACGTAGAACTAATTCGCCAACATTGTAATGTTTGGCCCGTACTTCTCTGCTTTGGTATCTTCGAGCCTGCTATTGATAGAATGCGGAACGGGCTTTTGCCACGTCACGCTCCTCCTCCAAGGCGTCCAGACTGTCCTGCCGATCGAGCTCGGCTTCTCTTTCTTCGTACATGCGCACACGAGGTGAGTCATGAATTATGTCGTAGGGCAGAACTGCCTCTGCACCGTACACCATAAAGAATGGCGTGTATCTGGTGGTGCGATTCGGTGTGGTCCGCAGCCCCCAGAGTACGGAGTCGAGCTCCTCTACCCAGTGCGTATTAGATTCCTTGAGGGACCGCACTAATCTGGGTTTGATGCCGCTCATGATAAGACCATTTGCTCGCTCGACCTGGCCGTTAGTTTGTGGGTGATAGACGGAAGCATAATCGAGCTTGATGCCCATGTTTTTGCACCAGAGTTTTACCTCGTCGGCCGTAAAGTTCGTGCCGTTATCAGTGATGATGCTGTGGGGGACGTCGTAACGGTGTACAACCCCGGATATAAAGTCTATCACCGGTCCAGATTCGGCCGTCTTAACAGGCTTGGCTTCTATCCATTTGGTGAACTTATCCACCATGACCAGTAAGTAATTTTTCTTGTGGGTTCCACCTTTAAGGGGTCCAACCATGTCAAGCCCCCATACCGCAAAGGGCCAAGTGATGGGGATAGTTTGGAGGGCGGTGGGTGGCATATGGCTTTGGTTTGCAAAAAGCTGGCAACCGACGCATCGTTGGACCCAGTCCTGAGCGTCTGCCCGGGCCGTCGGCCAATAAAAGCCTGTACGGAAGGCCTTTCTTACAAGGGACCGATCTACAACATGATGACCGCCGAGTCCGGCATGAATTTCAGCCAGAAGGTTCCGCCCTTCCTCTTCGGAGATGCACCTTTGAAGGATTCCGGTAGTGCTTTTCTTATAAAGCTCTCCCTCATGGACTTTATAGGCTTTAGATCACCGCACTATGCAGCGTGCCTCGTTTTGGTCCTCGGGGAGTTCCTGCCTAGTAAGGTAGGCTAGGAATGGTTCTGTCCACGGGGCGATGACGGACATTATTACGTGGGCTGAAGGTGTTATTACATTGGCAGAGCCTCCAATTATGTCAGAGTGTTCGGTGTCGGGCAGTGCGGTTGGGTCCGGGCTGTTATTGCCGGGTTCCCCTTCCCATACTACGGATGGCTTGAACAACCTTTCCAAGAAGATGTTGGGGGGGACTACATCGCATTTTGCACCGATGCGTACCAGGATATCTGCCGCCTGATTATTTTCCCGGGCTATATGGTGAAATTCGAGCCCCTCGAACCGAGCTGACATTTTTAAGATGGCGTTGCGGTAAGCTGCCATTTTCAGATCCTTGGCATCAAAGTCTCCATTTATTTGGGATATCGCGAGGTTCGAATCCCCGCGCACCTCTAGGCGTTGAATGCCCATGGATACTGCCATCGGGAGACCATGTAAAAGGGCATCATATTCGGCTGCATTGTTGGAGTCCGTGTACATTATCTGGAGTATGTATTGAACTGTATCTCCTGTGGGGACGTCAAAACGACGCCAGCCCCTAGACCGGCCAACATTTTGGAGCCGTCGAAGTGCATGATCCAGTTTGAACATGTGCCATACTCTTTAGGGAGTTCGGCTTCCGTCCATTCTGTGACGAAGTCAGCCAAAACTTGCGACTTAATAGCTCGCCATGGCTTGTAAGTTATGTCGAATGGGAGGAGCTCAATGGCCCATTTTGCAATCCGGCTCATCGCGTCGCGGTTGTTTATAATATCGTTAAGTGGCACTTCCGAGGGTACTATTATTGAACACTCTTGAAAGTAGTGTCGCAGCTTCCGGGATGCCATAAATACCGCGTACGCTATCTTTGATAATGCGGGTACCGTGATTTGCACGGAGTAAGGACAGTGGACACATAATAGACTGGCTTTTGAAGGTGGAATTTGTGTCCGTCCGTTTCTCGTTCGACGACGAGCACTGCGCTTACAACCTGATGGGTTGCTGCAATGTATAATAGCATTGGTTCGCCAATGTTTGGCGCGGCCAGGACTGGGTTTGTTGCCAACATGGCTTTTATTTCGTCGAGTCCGGCCGTGGCTGCATCCGTCCACTCAAAGTGTTCGGTGCGCCGAAGGAGGCGGTAAAGGGGTAGTGCCTTTTCTCCCAAGCGGGAGATAAAGCAGCTTAGAGTCGCCATGCATCCAGTTAATTTTTGTATTTGTTTGAGGTCCTTTGGGATATCCAATTGTGACAGAGCTCGAATCTTGGCTGGATTTGCTTCAATTCCTCTACCGGATACAATGAAGCCCAAGAGCTTTCCGGCTGGTACGCCGAAAACGCATTTTTCCGGGTTGAGCTTGATGTCGTATGTTCGGAGGTTATCGAATGTGAGCCTCAAGTCGTCTACTAGAGATTCGACATGTCTTGTTTTAACGACCACGTAATCTACGTATGCCTCCACTATTTTGCCGATCTGGTTTGCCAGACATGTCTGAATCATGCGCTGATATGTTGCGCCGGCGTTTTTTAGCCCGAAGGGCATTGTGTTGAAGCAGAATGGGCCATATGGTGTGATGAATGCCGTTGCGGCTTGGTCTGACTCTGCCATCTTAATTTGATGGTAGCCGGAGTATGCGTCGAGGAAACACAACAAATCGTGTCCTGTGGTAGCGTCGATAATTTGATCGATGCGGGGGAGGGGGAAGGGATCCTTTGGGCAAGCCTTGTTGAGGTCTTTAAAATCGACGCACAGGCGCCAGGATTTGTCCTTCTTTGGTACCATCACCAGGTTTGCTAGCCAGTCTGGATGTTTTATATCTCTGATGAATCCGGCCTCCAATAGCTTGGCTAGTTCTTCTCCCATGGCCTGTCTCTTTGGTTCAGAGAAACGCCGAAGAGCCTGTTTGACTGGCTTGAATCCTTTTAGGATATTTAAGCTGTGTTCGGCCAGCCTGCGTGGGATTCCTGGCATGTCCGAAGGGTGCCAGGCGAAAATGTCCCAGTTCTCACATAGGATCTCTCGCAATGCGGCGTTACATCAGGGTTTAACTGTGCCCCGATGGAAGCTGTTTTATTGGGGTCCGTTGGGTGGACCTGGAATTTGACTATTTCGTCCGCCGGTTTAAAGGAGGTGGACTTAGATGTTTTGTCGAGTATCACATCGTCCCTATTCACCATGGAGCGCAGCACAGTCAGTTCCTCAGCCGCTAGGGCTTCGGATAGTGCCTCGAGGGCCAGTGCGGCTGTCTTGTTTTCGGCGCGGAGAGCTATGTCCGGATCACTAGCGAGAGTGATGATTCCGTTGGGCCCGGGCATCTTGAGCTTCATGTACCCGTAATGGGGTATGGCTTGAAAGATTGTAAACGCCTCTCACCCTAGCAGAGCGTGGTATCTGCTACTGAACGGGGCCACTTGGAACTCGACCTCTTCGGACCTGTAATTATCTGGCGTGCCGAACACCACCTCTAGTGTGATTTTTCCTGTACAGCGCGCTTCCCGACTGGGGATTATTCCTCTAAAGGTTGTGCTGCTTCGTTCAATGCGGTTCCAGTCTATTTCCATTTTTGAAGGGTTTCCTCATAAATGAGGTTCAATCCACTGCCGCCATCCATGAGTACCTTGGTAAGGCGAAAGCCGTCCACTATTGGACTGAGGACCAATGCGGCTGGTGCTCGGGCTGTTCGGAATTTAGGTTCATCACTGGCATTAAAAGTAATAGCCGTGTCACTCCATGGGTTTAGTGTTGCTACTTGGTAGACTTCGGCAAGGCTGCGGAGTGTTCTTTTTCGCATATTATTTGATGCGAAAGTCTCGAAGACTGTTAATACCGTATGGTGTCCCTGGGGTGGCTTTCTGTGGCTTCTGGAATTAGAAGATCTTCGCCAATTTTGGCCACCCGCCGGAGTATCCAACATGCTCTAAGGCTATGAGTTGGTGTGGTGCCCTCTGTACTGTGAATTTTATAGGGTCCATTAAGCCATCCTTCCAGTACGGTTCCATGCCCTGTGGAGGGTTTTTGCTTTTTGGTGTTTAACCCAGGTGTCTGGCGATGATGCACCCGTTTATTTTGGACTGGGTTTGTATTCAGGGCCGGATTGTCCCAAAATTTTATTTCGGTTTTCCAGGTGCTTTCCATCGCACAGTACTTTTGTACTATGGACGCCAAGTCAGCGAAGCGTGTAATATCACGGCGACTTATGGCGTTGAGGATTCCCTTGTCCGTGCAATTGTTGCAGAAGAATGAAATTGTGTCTTCCTCGCGGCTGTCCTTTATCCTGTTCATAACCAGGAGGAATCTGGCCCAGTAATGATGTACTGTTTCTTCGGGCTCTTGCCTAACTTGGGATAGATCGCTTATGTTCGGGTGGGTGGGTGGAATTAAATCCAAAACCTCACCCAATCTGAGACTCCGGGGCCGAGGAGTTTCCGAACTCGGAAGTTTGGATTCTTGGATGTTGTCCGATGAATCTAGCCCGTTACCTGACTCTAAGTTCAGGTCTTGAGTGACGTCCTCCCCTCCGCGGGTATCTGGCTTGGAGGGATCGGGAATCCGGACATAGCTAGTCCTTAAGATAGATGAAGGGTCGCCGCACTGTCCCTCTACCACTGCAACGTGATGGGTGACCTGGGGAGAGTTAATCTCTCTCAGATCGGGTTTAGGCCCAATCTGGTCGTAGTCTGTAGCGACTCCCAGGGCGGTGATGCGATGCAAGAGCTCATTTAGGGAAGAGAGCTCCATTGGATCTAACTGCTCGGCGAGTTCCGAGTTGACGTGAAGATTGCTTTTGATGACCCGAGAGGTCATCGTCGGCGCAGCAGCCGAACAGGCGGTCATAAGAAAACCACCTAGCCAGAGAGTTTGGCCGACAGCCAGAGCTCCCTTAGCAATGGTGCCGTCTTTAAAGACGGGACGAGGCATCCTTCCTGATGGCGACGACACAGAGGAACTCTCAATGAAAGCACCAATGTCGGTGTCAAAACCGGCGGATCTCGGGTAGGGGGTCCCGAACTGTGCGTCTAGGTGGATGGTAACATGAGACAAGAGACACGATGTTTTTACCCAGGTTTGGGCCCTCTCAATGGAGGTAAAACCCTACTCCTGCTTAATTAATATTGATGATATGGGTAGTACAAGAGTAGATCTACCACGAGATCAGAGAGGCTAAACCCTAGAAGCTAGCCTATGGTATCATTGTTGTTCATCCTACGGACTAAAACCCTCCGGTTTATATAGACACCGGAGAGGGCTAGGGTTACACAGAGTCGGTTACAATGGTAGGAGATCTACATATCCGTATCGCCAAGCTTGCCTTCCACGCCAAGGAAAGTCCCATCCGGACACGGGACGAAGTCTTCAATCTTGTATCTTCATAGTCCAACAGTCCGGCTATCTGGACACCCCCTAGTCCAGGACTCCCTCAGTGAGGCTGACTTTGGTAACCCGGACACGCCGCCTGGACTGGTGTCACCTCGGGCGCAGGGTCTTGTCACTTCACTGTGAGGACCGGATGAATAATAGTATTTTGACCATCAAGTGTACCACAGTTGTACTACTACTACTAGTAGGAGTAGTAGGAACATGAGTACACTCCCCTGCTAGCATGCCTCTGGGTTCACTTCATCCTCCAGCTATCATCCATATTGCGAGCAAAACCAAATTCTCGTGCATGCGAAAGCGCGAAGAAGGACTTTTATTTTTTGAGGATAACTGCATATTCCTTAACCGTAGTAGGAACATGAGTAGTACTCCCTACGGTCCTCTTTTGTCCGCGCACAACTTTTTTCAGTATTTATCTAATTAGTCTGCGTATATACCCTTTTGCATGCGCCCATTTCCCTCCATGCCCCGCATTCACAACATTAATTAGCGTAGGCATGAGCAGCTGCAGCCAGACTCCAGCCAATAAACTGCAGCATGCAAGTGGGCCATTCTGTGCGCGTGGGAGAGAGAAAAGGAAACCGAAGAGCCCGTCCAATCCATTGCATGCAGCAGTCAAACCACCATAGCTCTCCTCATGCATGCGCATAACTTCTCCCATTTACTTCTCCATCGGGAACTCATTTTCCTCGGCTTTTTCACTACTCCTTGATCTTCATTTGCATCTAAACCACACTGCATTCACATTGTTTTAACCTCTTCACATCCTCCTGGAGTAATTCCGAAGCCCCTATAAATAATCATCTTCTTCAGTTAGACTAGCCATCTAATCCTAATTCTCCAAACCATAGCCCTCGGTTCCAAATGGCAAAAGAGATCGAGATGCAGGTTTTTAGCGTCCAACATGTCCTCGTCGAAGGCTCGTTGAGCATAGTTGCCACAATCACCGACCACCCAAGGGTTGTTCGGAAGTGGATCAACAATGTATCCAACTCCCTCCAAAAGGTGGAGATGAATGTCATCGGTCTCGACGCAGAGTACACGGAGTGTGCCACTGGGAAGATCCAGCGCGCCGCTGTCCTTCAGCTGTGCCTCGAAGATGATGTTTTGGTGTACCACATCATACACGCGCCCTCCATACCAGGTGAGCTTCACGATTTCTTGTCTCGGGAGGACATATACTTCTGTCGGGAAGCCATCGCGGGGGACAAACAGAAGTTGGAGCCGTACAACCTTGATTTGAAAAGCATTGCTGACCTACAAACCAAAATAAAAATTCCTGTAGAAGATTGTGATAAAACAACACCATCCCTATTCGACGTAGCAAATTTTGTGCTCGGAACAAATCTTCAGAAGGGTGACGAGACACTGGCATTAAGGTCGTCTGGATGGGAGAATTATCTCTTGACGTATGAGCGGATAAAATATGCTGCCCTCGATGCCCGTGTGAGTTTCGAGATAGTTGCAAGGTCCAGAGAGCTTGTTGCGAAGCCGTCTCCCACAGAAAATGAGAATAAGAAGAAGAAGAAGAAGCACCAGCAGCAGGGCATTATGGATGGATGAACTATTTCCTCTCTTGTAAAAAGAAATTCCCTCTCTATGTATATTGATATAGATGGACTATTTCGATGTTGTGCATGTCTTTGGAACAAGTAGTAGCGTGGGTCCGCTTGACTATAAGGAACTATTTATCCGCCTAGCTTTCTCTACTACTCCTTCCAGTGATTGCTATGCAATGCATGTGTCCGTAGACATGACAGCTTGTCCATGGAAGTTCAACTATGGCGACCATCACGTTTCATCCACTGCCACTCGCGATTCCCATGATGCCGCTCCAACCCACGGCACCAGGTCCCCCAGCGTGCGCCTCACCCCTCTCGGCCGCACTGCCCCTCTGCCTTCGTGTGCATGCCATGTGGGCCACCTTAGATGCGGCGAGCATCAAGTTTCTACCACAGCCACACGCGATTCCCACGACGCTGCACGAACCCATGACACCGCACGCCCCCCGACTTGCGGCTCACCCCTCTCGGCCCCACCGCCCCTCTAAATTTGAATTTGAAACTTATAAAACGAAAAGATTCAAAACAAATAAACTGGGAGAGAGGGAGTATATCGTAGGATGTGTCCCATATGAAGCAAGTCCCCTGGTTTGTCACCGCGAAGATGCGGTTAGAAAGGAGCACAGCGTCTTCGTACTCGTACGGCAACAAATCGGCCGCAGACAACATGGTCCACCTTTGACCGCCATGTCCAAGGTTCGTGCTATCTTATTCAATCTCACCGTGGTTCTATCGTACCAATTCATGCGGTGGCCCTTTGCATGGCTGATCCCAATGTTGGACAAAGGTTCTACAGGAACGGTGTTACCGTTGTAAATGTTGTGCAAATTGATGTTGGTACCCTCCCATACATATGCAAGCCAATCTCCACTCGCACCGAACCTAACCTGTGAAACAGTGGGTAGGGGGAGAATTAGGAAATGGACATGGAAGTAGTCTTTAGAATGCATTTACTACGTGATCAAACTCATCTTACCTGCTCATCGGAGGAAATCCGAGCGCCCCTCAATGTCGGCATCTCAAGAGGCGTCAACTTGCAACTATGACCACGTCGCGCTGGAGAGACTCCCAAGGAAACATCCTCGTGCATTCCATGGGACATCAAGATGCATTTGTATGAGTAGTTAATCTTGTGAGAGAAAAGGATGAATGAGGGAAGGCCTCTAGAGATAGAGATAGACACTACTACTACCAATGTGCTGGCCCTTGCGTTGCAATGGATCCAAAGTAGTAGAATAATACTTGTTCACGTGCTTGAAATATAAACACTCTAGTTTTGATATACATGTGTCAGCAGACATGACAGCTTGTCCATGGAAGTTGAACCATGGCGACCATCACATTTCTTGTTTCTACCACTGCCACACCCACACGCAATTCCCACGACGCCGCTCCAACCCTACCTGTAAGCATGACGTCCCCCGACATGGACATGGATCCTCTGACGTGGCTATCACTGCCTTACCCTACCTTTCCTTCGCTAACTGGTGGGACCCACACTTGCGGGTCCCACATGCCAGTGATAGAATGGTAGGATTGTTCACGTCAGGGGATCCTCATCCCCACGATGTGCGCCTCATCCCTCTCGGCCCCACCGCGCTCCTCTGCCTTTGTGTGCATGACATATGGGCTAGCTGAACTGCGGCGACCATCAACTTTCTACCACAGCCACACCCAATTGGACGCGGTTTGCCTGCTCTGCTGCTGTGCTCCGATCCGTACTCCCGCACCATCGAATTTTCATCCAGCGGCTGTGACACATTTCGTCCCGGGCATCAATCCTCAGCTGGAGTACTTCTATACTACAGGTAGTACCCGCCGGTGTGGCCATCTACGCCTCGTAACGCCCCGACGCCTAGCTGTGGCACCCTCACCATGGCCACGCCACCACCAGCCGGTTCATCTCGAATGAGTGAGTCGCGAACCACACCACCACCATGAGAATGACATGTGGGCCAGCCGCATTTAAGGTCTGCATGTCATTGACTCATAGGCCGGGCACTAAGCCACTGAAGTTCGGTCCCGTGGGCCCCGAGAGGGAAATGTAACTCTTGCGGCAGGCCTTGTGGTGCTCCCGCAGTACGAGCTCGTGCCAAACCCGAATTGTGTTTCTTACTACTACCAACTACTAGTAAGGTACACGTGCATTGCACGCATGAGATTCTGGTGGTTTGTGCATTATGCTTCTACATGTGGAGTCTTCTAGATTCTACATGTGGCAAAATCTGGTGGAATGTAGATGATATCCAACGGCCAATAGTGCTCGGATTTGCCATCTTTGTACCGTTGGATTGGCTTCATCCAATGACCAACTTTCAAAGTTATGGTTTGGTTTTCAGCCTAAGGTTGCCACGCCTAAGCTTAGGTGTGCCACAAGTGTGTTTGGTTGCATTCTCATCTCAGCATAGTTGTTCCCTCTTCATGCATGCTCAACTCAACACCCCTCTTCATGTATGCTCTCTTCATGCATGCTTCTAGTGTATTTGTGCTAATCTAGTGTGGACTCATGCACCCTCCATACACTCTACCAAACACCCAAAAGTGGGTCGAGAAGGGAACTCTTGGGATCATGCACCCTTTATACATCCTACCAAACACACCAGGCATGTGTTTGGTTCATTGCTACACTTGTGGCTTGCCACACTTTTCTAGCTACATGTCCACATGTCATAGACTCAACTTCTTGCCAAATCTTGCCACACTTGTGGTGGCCATTTTGTTAGCCACATTTTTTGTGGCAGACACACTTTGCCTAAGCTTAGTTGTGGCAAAGTTAGTCATGAATGAAGTTCAACCATGGAGTCTTCTAGATTCTACATGTGGCAGAATCTGGTGGAATGTAGATGATATCCAATGGCCAGTAGTGCTCGGATTTGCCATCTTTGTACCGTCGATTGGATTCATCCAACGACCAACTTTCAAAGTTATTCACACACTATATTAGGGGTATAGATATAGATGTGCCGGCCCGTTGCAATGGATCCAAAGTATATCTGTTTAGTGGAGTGCACTCTAAACACATTATCTATTTATTTTTCTCTAACCTTTCATAGCCATGCAACCAATCCACATAAGCTTCATGGGTGCCCCCCACATCATATTATTCATACTACGTTGTAACACCCCGGATGTAACTTTCCCAATTTGTACTCCAACTCTTGCCGTTTCCGGCGTTAAGTTATATTTATTTCCTCGGGTTCGGGTTTTGTCTCTGTGTGTTGTTTTCGTTTTCATGCATCTCATATCATGTCATCATGTGCATTGCATTTGCATACGTGTTCATCTCATGCATTCGAGCATTTTTCCCGTTGTTCGTTTTGCATTCCGGCGCTTCGTTCTCCTCCGGTGGTCATTTCTAGCTTTCTTTCGTGTGTGGGGATTAAACATTTCCGGATTGGACCGAGACTTGTCATGCGGCCTTGGTTTGCTACCGGTAGACCGCCTGTCAAGTTTCGTATCATTTGGACTTCGTTTGATACTCCAACGGTTAACCGAGGGACCGAAAAGGCCTCGTGTGTGTTGCAGCCCAACACCCCTCAAATTTGGCCCAAACCCCACCAAACTCTGCTCCATGTCCTAGAGCGTTCGATCACGATCGCGTGGCCGAAAACCGCACCTCATTTGGACTCTCCTAGCTCCACTTATGCCTATATATACACCCCTCCATTTTCGGATCTCTCTCCCTCTCCGAAACCCTAATCTCCAGATCCCCGCACCGACGGACGTGTCCGCCCCCGGACGGACAGCGTCCGCCGCCGCAGCCCGCCCACTCGCCAGCCGCCACGTGGCGGGCGGACCACATCCCCGCCGTCTCCCGCCACGGGCCCGAAGGCCCAGAGCCGGCCCCCGCACCGCCGATCCGGGCCGCGCCCGCCGCGCCTGCCGCCTCCCCCGGGCCAGAGCCCCGCCACCGCTTCGCTTCTCCTTCCCCGACGCCGACCGCCGCCGCGCGCCCCCGCCACCACGCCGGACTTCGCCATCGCCGGCCGCTACCTCGCCTCAGGGCCCGGCCGCCCTACGCCGCCTCCGCGCCGCCCCGGGCCGGCGTCGGCCAGCCGCCACCGCCCCTCGCTGACTCCGGTGGCCGCGGCCATGCCCCGCCGCCTCCACGCCGGCCGGCCCAGCCCGGCCTCTTCTCCATCTCCAGCGACGTCGAGCTCGCCGGCGTCCTCGGTTTCCGCATCGGTGAACAGTGCCCGTGAACAGTGATTCCAGATCTAGATCCGGTTGACTTCTCTCCCCCGAACCCTAATTTTTATGCCTACTTTGACCGCCCGTAACTTTGCATCCGTAGCTCCGATTTGAGCATATGATATATCAAAATGTTCGTCTCGACGAGTACATCATTTCATTCCATTGCATAATTTTCATTTGAGCTCATCTTGATGCCCAAAATGCTGTTAGAAGGAGGCTTCATGAGTTAATTGTCAGATCTGCTAGTTCATCTTAGACTTGTCATTTTTGCCATGATTAATGTGTGCATGCTATGCCTGTGAGTCCTTCATATGTTTTGTTAAGCATTTTGTCTTCTTTCCAGAGGTGCAACCCATGCATTTTTAGGATGTGTGTGGTGACTTGTGCAAGCTTGCAAAGTGAGGCACCCGGTAAATCTGTTTTCAGGGACTTCGTTGTTTTCACTAAGTCTGGGATATTTTAGTTCATGATGCCATATGTTCAGCTTGTTTCCTAGTGATCCGTGCCTCTTTTGAGGATGATCAGTAAAGGCGTTTTGTTATTAATGTTATGCTCTATCCATACATGTCTTTGTTTGCAATTATGGAGCACCCTAGCTTGAGTCAATCGAGCTCTACTTTTGCTTCGTGGTGAATCTGGACAGATCGTCAACTCGTTTGCGATTTTGCCGGCGTTATTGTAGTTGATCCGTGCATGCTATGCCATTGTTCTTGCCATGCCTAGCTTGTATTTTGTGCCTTCTTAATGGATTTATGCCTGCCTTGCCATGACTTGCACCATGGTGAGTGCATCGAGCTCGTTTACATGCCTTCGTGAGTTATATTTCAGCATGTCTCAGTTTTCACTAAGTCTGAAAACTGATTGTGTTTTAGCTATGTTCGTGTGCCCGTTAATATATTTTGTGATCCCTTTTGGCCCCAGGTCACTTTGGGACTTTTGTTAAGCTTGTTGAGTAGCTCCATGCCATGTTCTTACTTGTCATGTTCAGGTCATGTATCATGTTGTTTTGCTGCTCCGAAGAGGGCTTCGTGATCTGAAATTTCAGACTAGTGTTAATTTCACAAAGTCTGGAATCGGTTTTGCATTTGCGCTTTTGCCATGCTTGTTTGAACCTCTTAATGGATGAATTGGCCGTGGCTCAGTGCTAGTCTTTTGTTAAGCATCTTGTGTGCATACCTGCCATGTATTTTGTTGTCATGTTTGGTGGCTGTAGCATGTTCATTGCATTGCATTTAGATGCCTACTTGCTGTAAATCGCAGACCGATGTCATATCTTAAAACGCTTGCCATTTCCAAACCGTAACTCCGTTTCCAATGATCTTTATATAGTTTTCAAGCGATTTCATCCCCTCTATCCAGTGGCACCCTTGGAATTCCAAGTGGAGGCCAGGTTCATGCATTTCCTGTCATATCTTGCATTTTGCATCCCGCATCGCATCCCGCATAGCATATCATCATTTCATCTTATTGCTTGGTCTTGCACGTGGTTGATTGTATCCTTGTTGCTTGTTTGTCTTGTTGGGTAGAGCCGGGAGACGAGTTCGCTACCGAGGAGCCCGTTGAGTTTGCTTGTGAGGATCCAGTCAACTCTAACAACAGTGCAGGCAAGATGATCATACCCTCGAAATCACTACTATCTTTGCTATGCTAGTTTGCTCGCTCTTGCTATGCCAATGCTACGATGCCTACCTTTTGCTTGTCAGCCTCCTAATTGCCATGTCAACCTCTAACCCACCCTGTCCTAGCAAACCGTTGATTGGCTATGTTACCGCTTTGCTCAACCCCTCTTATAGCGTTGCTAGTTGCAGGTGAAGTTTGGAGGCCGTTCCTTGTTGGAACATTTATTTACTTGTTGGGATATAATTATATTGCTATGTTATCTTAATGCATCCATATACTTGGTAAAGGGTGGAAGGCTCGGCCTCTCTCCTAGTGTTTTGTTCCACTCTTGCCGCCCTAGTTTCCGTCATATCGGTGTTATGTTCCCGGAATTTGCGTTCCTTACGCGGTTGGGTTATAATGGGAACCCCTTGATAGTTCGCCTTGATTAAAGCTTTTCCAGCAATGCCCAACATTGGTCTTACCATTTGCCACCTAGCCTTTTCTTTCCCTTGGGTTCTGCAGACTCAAGGGTCATCTTATTTTACTCCCCCCCGGGCCAGTGCTCCTCTGAGTGTTGGTCCAACCTAGAGCACCGTGCGGGGATGTCCCTCGGCAACTTGGGTTACGTTGGCTCCCGCACGCTTAGCTTATCCGGTGTGCCCTGAGAACGAGATATGTGCAGCTCCTATCGGGATTTGTCGGCACAGCGGGTGGTGTTGCTGGTCTTGTTTTAACCTGTCGAAGTGTCTTGAGTTACCGAGATACCGAGTCTGATCGGAACGTCTTGGGAGGAGGTCTATTCCTTCGTTGACCGTGAGAGCTTGTCATGGGCTAAGTTGGGACTCCCCTGCAGGGATTGAACTTTCGAAAGCCGTCCCCGCGGTTATGGGCAGATGGGAATTTGTTAATGTCCGGTTGTAGATAACTTGAACCTTAATTAATTAAAATGAATCAACCGAGTGTGTTGCCGTGATGGCCTCTTCTCGGCGTAGTCCGGGAAGTGGACACAGTGTTGGAGTTATGCTTGCGCAGGTTGTTATTATAGCTTCTCGCTCGCGCTTTGCCTCCTCTTCTCGCTCTCTTTTGGCGTATAAGTTAGCCACCACACATGCTAGTCGCTTGCTGCAGCTCCACATATATTTGCCTTATCCATTCCTATAAGCTTAAATAGTTTTGATCGCGAGGGTGCGAGATTGCTGAGTCCCTGTGGCTCACAGATACTATAACTCCAGATGCAGGTCCAGGTGATTTCGCTCCAGGTGACGAGTACGAGCTCAAGTGGGAGTTCGACGAGGACTCTCAGCGTTATTATGTTTCCTTTCCCGATGATCAGTAGTGGTGCCTAGTTGGGGTTTGATTCAGGGCCTTGTCGCATGTTGGGTTCTTTTCCATTTTGGCGCCGTAGTCGGGCCATGAGTGTTTGTTTGATGGATGTTATTTATGTACTCTGATGTGACGTGGCGAGTGTAAGCCAACTATGTTATCTCCCCCTTTTATTACATATTACATGGGATGTTGTAATGATTGCCTGACTTGCGACATTGCTTTCAATGCGGTTATGTCTCTAAGTCGTGCCTCGACACGTGGGAGCTATAGCCGCATCGAGGGCGTTATATACGTTGACTGAAAAAAGATAAATCACCCAAAGCAAGATCTTCCTGTTTTTTGTTCCTACGATGCTGTGCTGTGCACGTACCTACTAGTTGTATAGTGGTAGTACTAGTTGTATAGTACAAACTTGGTACTAGTAGGAGTAGAGTAGTACGGAATGCTCCTACTCTATCACCGAGCCCCATCTGACACCAAATTTCTTGGCTTTCGTGCTACAACTAGATCTTCCCCTCGTTTCTATTTTCCAACCCGGCGGCGGGCGGGGTGCGGTTTGCCAATAGTCGCTTTGCTCAACAGCGGTCCCACATGAAAGTGAAAATGCTAGGCAACACGCCTTCCCTAAGCTATGTGTCGTGCCGGACGGGACGTGGAGTACTCCCGATTCCCGGGCGTGTGGGGGGGGGGAGTGTGACGTGAACGCGGCAGGCCTTTTCCTTTTACTAGCAATGTGCCCGTGCGTTGCGACGGATCCAAAGTAGTAGAATAGTAGTACTTGTTCACAAACTTGAAATAAATCACTCTTGTTTTGATATACTCCTAATATATTACTCCCCCCGTTCCTAAATATTTGTCTATTTAGAGATTTCAAATGGACTATCACATACAGATTATATAGACATATTTTGAGGTGTAGATTCACTCATTTTGCTCCGTATGTAGTCACTTATTGAAATCTCTAGAAAGACAAATATTTAGTAACGGAGGGAGTACTTTTCACTCAAAATATATTTCTCAGGCTGTTTTGATGAGGTGAGGGAGGGATGTGGTTGCTTTCAAGATAATAAGAGGTTTTCTGCAAATTGGAGTAGAGAAGTGGGCTATTGTTGCAAAAATGCCACAACTTACCTCACAGCCATTAGATGCAGATCTAATGGTCTGAAACGACAGATGGCAGACACACCACCATCACCAACTGAGTCTTTTATAGGAGTAGGAGTAGAGAAACATGTATACATTGTAGAATTTTGGTTTTGCTCCTTGGCACGATCGGTAGATAGAAATAACAATTGGAAATGCTAGGGTGGGGCTATTTCTGCTAGATAAGCAGGGTACGTAGTAGCTAGGTTGGCGCATCGTCGGTTTGGTCACACGCGGTCCGACATGTTCTAGTGTTTCTGGCAAGATGCCCGCGCGTTGCACAAAGTTGATGGAAAAGGTAAGCAAAACTTATAAATTGACGAATGGTGTACTAGTTACAGTGATGCATATAATTAAGCAAAGGGATCGCACATGTCGGTATTGACTGGAACGAGAATGCAACAACACAATAAGAATTAAGGCCATGATGATGATGCAATCGCAGTGGTGGTTACAGAAGGCAAGAAGAAAGATGCATCCATCAACGTACGACCTCCTCCTCCTCAACTTAGTGCACCGGGCCACCGACCGGCGGCTAAGGAGCGGCGGCTTTTGTGGCATGGTCGAGGTGCTTCTCAGCAAAGGCATCCAAGGCTTCCAGACGGTTGAGCAAGGCCAACATCGTAGCGTCCTCACTGGCCTTGTAGATACCTATGTACACGATTTGCTCGTACACGTGCATGTGTAGGTCGACGAATTCTTGCAGGGCAAGGCGCCTTGCGGTGAGCGCGACCTCTAGGTGGACATTCTTCGTGGCATCGGCGGGCAGTCGCAGGGCCACCAGTGCTTGAAAGAGGTTCCGGCCATGGAGGCCGATTAGGGTGGCAGGCAATGAGGAGCCCGGGTGCGCGGGCTGGAGGAGTACGGCGATGTCGTCCGCGAGCTTCTTGAGGACGGTGAACTTGTTGGTGGTGGCAACGGTCATCTGGTCCAACTGAGAGTCGTAGTTGGCGTCGACGGAGGCCATCCACCAGCCGGTCTCCAACACAGTCCGGAGACGATCCTTGGCGCCATGCCGCAGGCCGACGTCGTGGACCATCTTGTTGGAAATATGCCCTAGAGGCAATAATAAATAAGTTATTATTATATTTCCTTATTCATGATAATCGCTTATTATCCATGCTAGAATTGTATTGATAGGAAACTCAGATACATGTGTGGATACATAGACAACACCATGTCCCTAGTAAGCCTCTAGTTGACTAGCTCGTTGATCAATAGATGGTTACAGTTTCCTGACCATGGACATTGGATGTCGTTGATAACGGGATCACATCATTAGGAGAATGATGTGATGGACAAGACCCAATCCTAAGCATAGCACTAGATCGTGTAGTTCGTATGCTAAAGCTTTTCTAATGTCAAGTATCATTTCCTTAGACCATGAGATTGTGCAACTCCCGGATACCGTAGGAGTGCTTTGGGTGTGCCAAACGTCACAACGTAACTGGGTGACTATAAAGGTGCACTACGGGTATCTCCGAAAGTGTATGTTGGGTTGGCACGAATCGAGACTGGGATTTGTCACTCCGTGTGACGGGGAGGTATCTCTGGGCCCACTCGGTAGGACATCATCATAATGTGCACAATGTGATCAAGGAGTTGATCACGGGATGATGTGTTACGGAACGAGTAAAGAGACTTGCCGGTAACGAGATTGAACAAGGTATCGGGATACCGACGATCAAATCTCGGGCAAGTATCGTACCGATAGACAAAGGGAATTGTATACGGGATTGATCGAATCCTCGACATCGTGGTTCATCCGATGAGATCATCGTGGAACATGTGGGAGCCAACATGGGTATCCAGATCCCGCTGTTGGTTATTGACCGGAGAACGTCTCGGTCATGTCTACGTGTCTCCCGAACCCGTAGGGTCTACACACTTAAGGTTCGGTGATGCTAGGGTTATAGAGATATTAGTATGCGGTAACCCGAATGTTGTTCGGAGTCCCGGATGAGATCCCGGACGTCACGAGGAGTTCCGGAATGGTCCGGAGGTAAAGAATTATATATAGGAAGTGCTATTTCGGCCATCGGGACAAGTTTCGGGGTCACCGGTATTGTACCGGGACCACTGGAAGGGTCCCGGGGGTCCACCGGGTGGGGCCACCTGCCCCGGGGGGCCACATGGGCTGTAGGGGGTGCGCCTTGGCCTATATGGGCCAAGGGCACCAGCCCCAAGAGGCCCATGCGCCAAGAGAAGAGGGAAAAGGAAGAGTCCTAAACGGGGAAGGCACCTCCGAGGTGCCTTGGGGAGGAGGGACTCATCCCTAGCCGCACCCTTCCTTGGAGGAAGGGCCAAGGCTGCGCCCCCCCTCTCCCTTGGCCCTATATATAGTGGGGGGAAGGGAGGGCAAACAAATCTAAGGCCTGGTGCCTCCCTCTCCCTCCCGTGAGACATCTCCCTCCTCCCGCAGCGCTTAGCGAAGCCCTGTTGGAATCCCGCTACTTCCACCACCACGCCGTTGTGCTGCTGGATCTCCATTAACCTCTCCTCCCCCCTTGCTAGATCAATAAGGAGGAGACGTCGCTGCTCCGTACGTGTGTTGAACGCGGAGGTGCCGTCCGTTCGGCGCTAGGATCATCGGTGATTTGAATCACGACGAGTACGACTCCATCAACCCTGTTCTCTTGAACGCTTCCACGCGCGATCAACAAGGGTATGTAGATCCACTCCTCCCTCGTTGCTAGATGACTCCATAGATTGATCTTGGTGACACGTAGGAAAATTTTGAATTATTGCTACGTTCCCCAACAGTGGTATCAGAGCCAGGTTTATGCGGAGTTACTATGCACGAGTAGAACACAAAGTAGTTGTGGGCGTTGATTTTGTTCAATATGCTTACCGTTACTAGTCCAATCTTGAGTCGGCGGCATCGTGGGATGAAGCGGCCCGGACCAACCTTACACGTATGCTTACGTGAGACCGGTTCCACCGACTAACATGCACTAGTTGCATAAGGTGGCTGGCGGGTGTCTGTCTCTCCCACTTTAGTCGGATCGGATTCGATGAAAAGGGTCCTTATGAAGGGTAAATAGCAATTGGCATATCACGTTGTGGTTTTGCGTAGGTAAGAAAAGTTCTTGCTAGAAACCCATAGCAGCCACGTAAAACATGCAAACAACAATTAGAGGACGTCTAACTTGTTTTTGCAGGGCATGCCATGTGATGTGATATGGCCAAAAGGATGTGATGAATGATATATGTGATGTATGAGATTGATCATGTTCTTGTAATAGGAATCACGACTTGCATGTCGATGAGTATGACAACCGGCAGGAGCCATAAGAGTTGTCTTAATTTATTTATGACCTGCGTGTCAACATAAACGTCATGTAATTACTTTACTTTATTGCTAACCGTTAGCTGTAGTAGTAGAAGTAATAGATGACGTGACAACTTCAAGAAGACACGATGATGGAGATCATGATGATGGAGATCATGGTGTCATGCCGGTGATGATGATGATCATGGAGCCCCGAAGATGGAGATCAAAAGGAGCAATATGATATTGGCCATATCATGTCACTATTTGATTGCATGTGATGTTTATCATGTTTATGCATCTTATTTTGCTTAGAACAACGGTAGTAAATAAGATGATCCCTCTTTAAAATTTCAAGAAAGTGTTCCCCCTAACTATGCACCGTTGCGACAGTTTGTTGTTTCAAAGCACCACATGATGATCGGGTGTTTGATTCAGACGTTCACATACAACGGGTGTAAGCGAGATTTACACACGCAAAACACTTAGGTTGACTTGACGAGCCTAGCATGTACAGACATGGCCTCGGAACACAAGAGACCGAAAGGTCGAGCATGAGTCGTATGGTAGATACGATCAACATGAAGATGTTCACCGATGATGACTAGTCCGTCTCACGTGATGATCGGACACGGCCTAGTTGACTCGGATCATGTAATCACTTAGATGACTAGAGGGATGTCTATCAGAGTGGGAGTTCATAAGATGAACTTAATTATCCTGAACATAGTCAAAAGGTCTTCGCAAATTATGTCATAGCTCGCGCTTCAGTTCTACTGTTTAGTTATGTTCCTAGAGAAAATTTAGTTGAAAGTTGATAGTAGCAATTATGCGGACCAGGTCCGTAAACCGAGGATTGTCCTCATTGCTTCATAGAAGGCTTATGTCCTTAATGCACCGCTCAGTGTGCTGAACCTCGAACGTCGTCTGTGGATGTTGCGAACATCTGACATACACATCTTGATAACTACGTGATAGTTCAGTTAAACGGTTTAGAGTTGAGGCACCGAAGACGTTTTGAAACGTCACAAAACATATGAGATGTTTCGAGGGCTGAAATTGGAATTTCAGGCTCGTGCCCACGTCAAGAGGTATAAGACCTCCGACGATTTTCCTAGCCTGCAAACTAAGGGAGAAAAGCTCAATTGTTGAGCTTGTGCTCAGATTGTCTGAGTACAACAATCATTTGAATCGAGTGGGAGTTGATCTTCCAGATAAGATAATGATGTTTCTCCGAAGTCATTACCACCAAGCTGCTAGAGCTTTGTGATGAACTATAACATATCAAGGACATATATGATGATCCTTGAGATATTTGCGATGTTTGACACCACGAAAGTAGAAATCAAGAAGGAGCATCAATTGTTGATGGTTGGTGAAACCACTAGTTTCAAGAAGGGCAAGGGCAAGAAGGGATACTTCATGAAACGACAATTCAGCTGCTGCTCTAGTGAAGAAACCCAAGGTTGAACCCAAACCCGAGACTAAGTGCTTCTGTAATAAGGGGAACAGCCACTGGAGCAGAATTACCCTAGATACTTGGTAGATGAGAAGGCTGGCAAGGTCGATAGAAGTATATTGGATATACATTGTGTTGATGTGTACTTTACTAGTACTCCTAGTAGCACCAGGGTATTAGATACCGGTTCGGTTGCTAAGTGTTAGTAACTCGAAATAAAAGCTACGGAATAAACAGAGACTAGCTAAAGGTGAGCTGACGATATGTGTTGGAAGTGTTTCCAATATTGATATGATCAAGCATCGCACGCTCCCTCTACCATCGAGATTGGTGTTAAACCTAAATAATTGTTATTTGGTGTTTGCGTTGAGCATAGACGTGATTGGATTATGTCTATCGCAATACGGTTATTCATTTAAGGAGAATAAATGGTTACTCTGTTTATTTGAATAATACCTTCAATGGTCTTGCCTAAAATGAATGGTTTATTGAATCTCGATCGTAGTGATACACATGTTCATGCCAAAAGATATAAGATAGTAATGATAGTACCACCTACTTGTGGCACTGCCACGTAAGTCATATCGGTATAAAACGCATGAAGAAGCTCCATGTTGATGGATCTTTGGGCTCACTCGTTTTTGAAAAGTTTGAGACATGCGAACCATGTCTATTGGTGTATATGCATGAAGAAACTCCATGCAAATGGACCGTTTGGACTCACTTGATTTTGAATCACTTGAGACATGCAAATCATACCACATGGGCAAGATGACTGAAAGCCTCGTTTTCAGTAAAATGGAACAAGAAAGCAACTTGTTGGAAGTAATACATTTTGATGTGTGCAGTCCAATGAGTGCTGAGGCGTGTAGTGGATATCGTTATGTTCTTACTTCACAGATGATTTGAGTAGATGTTGAGTATATTTACTTGATGAATCATGAGTCTGAATTATTGAAAGGTTCAAGTAATTTCAGGGTGAAGTTGAAAGATCGTCGTGACAAGAGGATAAAATATCTATGATATGATCATAGAGATGAATATCTGAATTACGAGTTTGGCACAGAATTAAGACATTGTGGAAATTGTTTCACAACTAATACAGCCTGGAACACCATAGTGTGATGGTGTGTCCGAACATCATAACTGCACCCTATTGGATATGATGCATACCATGATGTCTCTTATCGAATTACCACGATAGTTTATGGGTTAGGCATTAGAGACAACCACATTCACTTTAAATAGGGCACCACGTAATTCCGATGAGATGACACCGTATGAACTATGGTTTAAAGAAACCTAAGCTGTCATTTCTTAAAAGTTTGGGGCTGCGACGCTTATGTGAAAAAGTTTCAGGCTGATAAGCTCGAACCCAAAGCGGATAAATGCATCTTCATAGGACACCCAAAACAGTTGGGTATACCTCCTGTCTCAGATCCGAAAGCAATAAGGGATTGTTTCTAGAATCGGGTCCTTTCTCGAGGAAAAGTTTCTCTCGAAAGAATTGTGAGTGGGAGGATGGTGGAGACTTGATGAGGTTATTGAACCGTTACTTCAACTAGTGTATAGCAGGGCACAAAGAGTTGTTCCTGTGGCACCTACACCAATTGAAGTGGAAGCTTATGATATTGATCATGAGACTTCGGATCAAGTCACTCCCAAACCTCGTAGGATGACAAGGATGCGTACTACTTCTGAGTGGTACGTAATCCTGTCTTGGAAGTCATGTTGCTAGACAACAATGAACCTACGAGCTATGGAGAAGCGATGGTGGGCCCGGATTCCGATAGATGGCTCGAGGCCATAAAAAATCCGAGAGAGGATCCATGTATGAAAACAAAGTGTAGACTTTGGAAGAACTACTTGATGGTCGTAAGGCTGTTAGGTACATATGGATTTTAAAGGAAGATGGACAATGATGGTAAGTATCACCATTGAGAAAGCTCGACTTGTCGTTAAGATGTTTTCTAACAAGTTCAAGAAGTTGACTACGATGAGACTTTCTCACTCGTAGCGTTGCTAAGAGTCTGTTGGAATTATATTAGAAGTCACTGCATTATTTATGAAATCTTGCAGATAGAATGTAAAAACATTGTTTCCTCGGTGATTTTCTTGAGGAAAGGTTGTATGTGATACAACCGGAAGGTTTTGTCAATCCTGAAAGATGCTAATAAGTATGCAAAGCTCCAGCAATCCTTCTGAGGACTGGAGTAAGCATCTCGGAGTTGGAATGTATGCTTTGATGAGATGATCAAAGATTTTGGGTTTATACAAAGTTTATGAGAAACTTGTATTTCCAAAGAAGTGAGTGGGAGCACTATAGAATTTCTGATGAGTATATGTTGTTGACATATTGTTGACCAGAAATGATATAGAATTTCTGGAAAGCATATAGGGTTATTTGGAAAGTGTTTTTCAATGGAAAGCCTGGATTAAGCTACTTGAACATTGAGCATCAAGATCTATAAGGATAGATCAAAATGCTTAATAGTACTTTCAAATGAGCACATACCTTGACATGATCTTGAAGGTGTTCAAGATGGATCAGTCAAAGAAGGAGTTCTTGCCTGAGTTGTAAGGTATGAAGTTAAGACTTAAAGCTCGACCACGGCAGAATAGAGAGAAAGGACGAAGGTCGTCCCCTATGCTTAAAACGTAGGCTCTACAGTATGCTATGCTGTGTACCGCACCTGAAGTGTGTCTTGCCATGAGTCAGTCAAGGGTACAAGAGTGATCCAAGAATGGATCACAGGACAGCGGTCAAAGTTATCCTTAGTAACTAGTGGACTAAGGAATTTTCTCGATTATGGAGGTGGTAAAAGAGTTCGTCGTAAAGGGTTACGTCGATGCAAGCTTAACACCTATCCGGATAGCTCTGAGTAGAGATACCAGATACGTATAATGGAGCAACAATTTAGAATAGCTCCAAGTAGAACAGTTATTTGGAATAGCTCCAAATATAACGTGGTAGCTACATCTAGGAGATGACATAGAGATTTGTAAAGCACACACGGATCTGAAAAGGTTCAGACCCGTTGACTAAAACCTCTCTCACAAGCAACATGATCAGACCCAGAACTCATTGAGTGCTAGTCACATAGTGATGTGAACTAGATTATTGACTCTAGTAAACTCTTTGGATGTTGGTTACATGGCGATGTGACCTGTGAGTGTTAATCACATGGCGATGTGAACTAGATTATTGACTCTAGTGCAAGTGGGAGACTGTTGGAAATATGCCCTAGAGGCAATAATAAATTGATTATTATTATATTTCCTTGTTCATGATAATCGTTTATTATCCAAGCTAGAATTGTAATGATAGGAAACTCAGATACATGTGTGGATACATAGACAACATCATGTCCCTAGTAAGCCTCTAGTTGACTAGCTCGTTGATCAATAGATGGTTACGGTTTCCTGACCATGGACATTGGATGTCATTGATAACGGGATCACATCATTAGGAGAATGATGTGATGGACAAGACCCAACCCTAAGCATAGCACTAGATCGTGTAGTTCGTATGCTAAAGATTTTCTAATGTCAAGTATCATTTCCTTAGACCATGAGATTGTGAAACTCCCGGATACCGTAGGAGCGCTTTGGGTGTGCCAAACGTCACAACGTAACTGGGTGACTATAAAAGTGCACTACGGGTATCTCCGAAAGTGTCTGTTGGGTTGGCACGAATCGAGACTGGGATTTGTCACTCCGTGTGACGGAGAGGTATCTCTGGGCCCACTCGGTAGGACATCATCATAATGTGCACAATGTGATCAAGGAGTTGATCACGGGATGATGTGTTACGGAACGAGTAAAGAGACTTGCCGGTAACGAGATTGAACAAGGTATCGGGATACCGACGATCAAATCTCGGGCAAGTATCGTACCGATAGACAAAGGGAATTGTATACGGGATTGATCGAATCCTCGACATCGTGGTTCATCCGATGAGATCATCGTGTAACATGTGGGAGCTAACATGGGTATCCAGATCCCGCTGTTGGTTATTGACCGGAGAACGTCTCGGTCATGTCTATGTGTCTCCCGAACCCGTAGGGTCCACACACTTAAGGTTCGGTGACGCTAGGGTTATAGAGATATTAGTATGCGGTAACCCGAATGTTGTTCGGAGTCCCGGATGAGATCCTGGACGTCACGAGGAGTTCCGGAATGGTCTGGAGGTAAAGAATTATATATAGGAAGTGCTATTTCGGCCATCGGGACAAGTTTCGGGGTCACCGGTATTGTACCGGGACCACCGGAAGGGTCCCGGGGGTCCACCTGGTGGGGCCACCTGCCCCGGGGGGGCACATGGGCTGTAGGGGGTGCGCCTTGGCCTATATGGGCCAAGGGCACCAGCCCCAAGAGGCCCATGCGCTAAGAGAAGAGGGAAAATGAAGAGTCCTAAAGGGGGAAGGCACCTCCGAGGTGCCTTGGGGAGGAGGGACTCCTCCCTAGCCGCACCCTTCCTTGGAGGAAGGGCCAAGGCTGCGCCCCCCTCTCCCTTGGCCCTATATATAGTGGGGGGAAGGGAGGGCAAACAAATTTAAGGCCTGGCGCCTCCCTCTCCCTCCCGTGACACATCTCCCTCCTCCCGCAGCGCTTAGCGAAGCCCTGTTGGAATCCCGCTACTTCCACCACCACGCCGTTGTGCTGCTGGATCTCCATTAACCTCTCCTCCCCCCTTGCTGGATCAAGAAGGAGGATACGTCGCTGCTCCGTACGTGTGTTGAACACAGAGGTGCCGTCCGTTCGGCGCTAGGATCATCGGTGATTTGAATCACGACGAGTACGACTCCATCAACCCCGTTCTCTTGAACGCTTCCGCGCGCGATCTACAAGGGTATGTAGATCCACTCCTCCCTCGTTGCTAGATGACTCCATAGATTGATCTTGGTGACACGTAGGAAAATTTTGAATTATTTCTACGTTCCCCAACACATCTGGCACAGCCGCTTCACGTGCATCGCCGCCATGGGTCTGGAGTGAGCTCTTTTGCACTTAGTGTAGGTGCTTAGGAAAATGCTTAGGTGCGTACGATGTGGTAGATGCATTGGAGGGGCACCTTTATATGAGGGCAAACTGCGTTGCATTCACATCGTGCAGCCTCTTTTCCCAGTCCTCCTCCCATTACTTCCCCATGCATTAATTGAAGGAGGATGCATTGGCCGTTCAACATTTCGGGAACCGCTACTCCCTCCCTCATCTGCATTAAAGCCGTATCGGGAACTGCGCCGCCCGCTATCAAATCGAATAGTACTGCGCCGCCCGCTGCACGCCCGGCTAAACACGCCTCCTCACCTCCATCAAACCCCTTTGTTAAACCCGCATGCAAACCGAGAAACCTACTCCGGCCACACGTCCATTCATGAGAGGGCCGGAATTAAACGCAACACCGGCCGAGCTCCTCCCGTCCGCCCTCCGTTTAAGCGAGGCCAGACGGCGGCCAAGCTCCTACCGTCCGCCCTCTATTTACACGAGGCCAGACAGACAGCGGACAAGAATCGCACCTCTCCGCCGCTCCCCCATCTCCTCCTTCACCATTTTCTCCACTCTTCCGATGGCTTCCGAGGAGCCGTTCTCTGGCATATTACCTGGCTGGGTGGCCTGCCGAGCCCTCCGGATACGGGCGAGGCCGCTCGGTGCTTCACCAACCTCGCTTGGCCCAAAGGAGCCAGTTGCTGCCCCAAGCAGGTGTTGGGGAACGTAGTAATTTCAAAAAATTTCCTACGCACACGCAAGATCATGGTGATGCATAGCAACGAGGGGGGAGAGTGTTGTCCACGTACCCTCGTAGACCGACAGCGGAAGCTTTATAACAACGCGGTTGATGTAGTCGTACGTCTTCACGACCCGACCGATCAAGCACCGAAACTACGGCACCTCCGAGTTCTTCCACACGTTCAGCTCGATGACGACCCCCGGACTCCGATCCAGCAAAGTGTCGGGGAAGAGTTCCGTCAGCACGACGGCATGGTGACAATCTTGATGTTCTACCGTCGCAGGCTTCGCCTAAGCACTGCTACGATATGACTGAGGTGGAATATGGTGGAAGGGGGCACCACACACGGCAAAGGAACGATCACGAAGATCAACTTGTGTGTCTTGGGGTGCCCCCTCGCCCTCGTATATAAAGGAGCAAGGGGGGAGGCCGGCCGGCCCTTGCAGGGCGCGCCAGGAGGAGGAGTCCTCCTCCTAGTAGGAGTAGGACTCCCTTCTTTCCTACTCCTACTAGGAGGGGGAAAGGAAGGGGGAGAGGGAGAGGAAAGGGGGGCGCCGCCCCCCCTCTCCTAGTCCAATTGGGACCAGAGGGGGAGGGGCGCGCGGCCCACCCTGGTCGCCCCTCTCTCTCCACTAAGGCCCATAAGGCCCATTACTTCTCCGGGGGGGGGGGGGTTCCGGTAACCCTCCGGCACTCCGGTTTTCTCCGAAATCACCCGGAACACTTCCGGTGTCTGAATATAGTCATCCAATATATCAATCTTTATGTCTCGACCATTTCGAGACATCTCGTTATGTCCGTGATCACATAAGGGACTCTGAACAACCTTTTGTACATCGAACCATATAAACTCATAATGAAACTGTCATCGAAACGTTAAGCATGCAGACCCTACGGGTTCGAGAAAAATGTAGACATGACCGAGACATGTCGCTGGTCAATAACCAATAGCGGAACCTGGATGCTCATATTGGGTCCTACATATTCTACGAAGATCTTTATCGGTCAGACCGCATAACAACATACGTTGTTCCCTTTGTCATCGGTATGTTTACTTGCCCGAGATTCGATCGTCGGTATCTCAATACCTAGTTCAATCTCGTTTCCGGCAAGTCTCTTTACTCATTCCGTAATACATCATCCCGCAACTAACTTATTAGTTGCAATGCTTGCAAGGCTTAAGTGATGTGCATTACCGAGAGGGCCCAGAGATACCTCTCCGACAATCGGAGTGACAAATCCTAATCTCGAAATACGCCAACCCAACATGTACCTTTGGAGACACTTGTAGAGCACCTTTATAATCACCCAGTTACGTTGTGACGTTTGGTAGCACACAAAGTGTTCCTCCGGTAAACGGGAGTTGCATAATCTCATAGTCATAGGAACATGTATAAGTCATGAAGAAAGCAATAGCAACATACTAAACGATCGGGTGCTAAGCTAATGGAATGGGTCATGTCAATCACATCATTCTCCTAATGATGTGATCCCGTTAATCAAATGACAACTCATGTCTATGGTTAGGAAACTTAACCATCTTCGATTAACGAGCTAGTCAAGTAGAGGCATACTAGTGACACTCTGTTTGTCTATATATTCACACAAGTATTATGTTTTCGGTTAATACAATTCTAGCATGAATAATAAAAATTTATCATGATATAAGGAAATAAATAATAACTTTATTATTGCCTCTAGGGCATATTTCCTTCAGTCTCCGACTTGCACTAGAGTCAATAATCTAGATTACACATTAATGATTCTAACACCCTGTAGGGTTTCGTAGTAATTTCAAAAATTTTCCTACGCACACGCAAGATCATGTGATGCATAGCAGCAACGAGAGGGGAGAGTGTTGTCTACGTACCCAACGCAGACCGACTGCGGAAGCGATGACACGACGTAGAGGAAGTAGTCGTACGTCTTCACGATCCAACCGATCAAGCACCGAAACTACGGCACCTCCGAGTTCGAGCACACGTTCAGCTCGATGACGATCCCCGGACTCCGATCCAGCAAAGTGTCGGGGAAGAGTTCCGTCAGCACGACGGCGTGGTGACGATCTTGATGAACTACAGCAGCAGGGCTTCGCCTAAACTCCGCTACAGTATTATCGAGGAATATGGTGGCAGGGGGCACCGCACACGGCTAAGGAATAGATCACGTGGATCAACTTGTGTGTTTCTGGGGTGCCTCTACCTCAGTATATAAAGGAGTAGAGGGGGGAGGCTGGCCGGCCAAGCTTGGCGCGCCAGGAGAGTCCTACTCCCTCTGGGAGTAGGATCCCCCCCAATCCTAGTTGGAATAGGATTCGCGGAGGGGGAAAAGAGGAGGAGGGGGCCGGCCACCTCTCCTAGTCCTAATAGGACTAGGGGAAGGGGGAGGCGCGCAGCCCATCTAGGGCAGCCCCTTCTCTTTTCCACTAAGGCCCACTATGGCCCATATAGCTCCCGGGGGGTTCCGGTAACCCTCCCGGTACTCCGGTAAAATCCCGATTTCACCCGGAACACTTCCGATATCCAAACATAGGCTTCCAATATATCAATCTTTACATCTCGACCATTTCGAGACTCCTCGTCATGTCCGTGATCACATCCGGGACTCCGAACAACCTTCGGTACATCAAAATGCATAAACTCATAATATAACTGTCATCGTAACCTTAAGCGTGCGGACCCTACGGTTCGAGAACAATGTAGACATGACCGAGACACGTCTCCGGTCAATAACCAATAGCGGGACCTGGATGCCCATATTGGCTCCTACATATTCTACGAAGATCTTTATCGGTCAGACCGCATAACAACATACGTTGTTCCCTTTGTCATCGGTATGTTACTTGCCCGAGATTCGATCGTCGGTATCCAATACCTAGTTCAATCTCGTTACCGGCAAGTCTCTTTACTCGTTCCGTAATACATCATCTCACAACTAACATATTAGTTGTAATGCTTGCAAGGCTTATGTGATGTGTATTACCGAGAGGGCCCAGAGATACCTCTCCGACAATCGGAGTGACAAATCCTAATCTCGAAATACGCCAACCCAACATGTACCTTTGGAGACACCTGTAGAGCTCCTTTATAATCACACGTTGTGACGTTTGGTAGCACCCAAAGTGTTCCTCCGGCAAACGGGAGTTGCATAATCTCATAGTCATAGGAACATTTATAAGTCATGAAGAAAGCAATAGCAACATACTAAACGATCGGGTGCTAAGCTAATGAAATGGGTCATGTCAATCAGATCATTCAACTAATGATGTGACCTCGTTAATCAAATAACAACTCATTGTTCATGGTCAGGAAACATAACCATCTTTGATTAACGAGCTAGTCAAGTAGAAGCATACTAGTGACACTTTGTTTGTCTATGTATTCACACATGTATTATGTTTCCGGTTAATACAATTCTAGCATGAATAATAAACATTTATCATGATTATAAGGAAATAAATAATAACTTTATTATTACCTCTAGGGCATATTTCCTTCAGTCTCCCACTTGCACTAGAGTCAATAATCTAGATTACACTGTAATGATTCTAACACCCATGGAGCCTTGGTGCTGATCATGTTTTGCTCGTGGAAGAGGCTTAGTCAACGGGTCTGCAACATTCAGATCCGTATGTATCTTGCAAATCTCTATGTCTCCCACCTGGACTAGATCCCGGATGGAGTTGAAGCGTCTCTTGATGTGTTTGGTCCTTTTGTGAAATCTGGATTCCTTTGCCAAGGCAATTGCACCAGTATTGTCACAAAAGATTTTCATTGGACCCGATGCATTAGGTATGACACCTAGATCGGATATGAACTCCTTCATCCAGACTCCTTCGTTCGCTGCTTCCGAAGCAGCTATGTACTCCGCTTCACATGTAGATCCCGCTACGACGCTTTGTTTAGAACTACACCAACTGACAGCTCCACCGTTTAATGTAAACACATATCCGGTTTGCGATTTAGAATTGTCCGGATCAGTGTGAAAGCTTGCATCAACGTAACCTTTTACGGTGAGCTCTTTGTCACCTCCATATACGAGAAACATATCCTTAGTCCTTTTCAGGTATTTCAGGATGTTCTTGACCGCTGTCCAGTGATCCATTCCTGGATTACTTTGGTACCTCCCTGCTAAACTGATAGCAAGGCACACATCAGGTCTGGTACACAGCATTGCATACATGATAGATCCTATGGCTGATGCATAGGGAACATCTTTCATATTCTCTCTACCTTCTGCAGTGGTCGGGCAGTGAGTCTTACTCAAATTCATACCTTGTAACACAGGCAAGAACCCTTTCTTTGCTTGATCCATTTTGAACTTCTTCAAAATTTTGTCAAGGTATGTGCTTTGTGAAAGTCCAATTAAGCGTCTTGATCTATCTCTATAGATCTTAATGCCTAATATGTAAGCAGCTTCACCGAGGTCTTTCATTGAAAAACTTTTATTCAAGTATCCCTTTATGCTATCCAGAAATTCTATATCATTTCCAATCAGCAATATGTCATCCACATATAATATCAGAAATGCTACAGAGCTCCCACTCACTTTCTTGTAAATACAGGCTTCTCCGAAAGTCTGTATAAAACCAAATGCTTTGATCACACTATCAAAACGTTTATTCCAACTCCGAGAGGCTTGCACCAGTCCATAAATGGATCGCTGGAGCTTGCATACTTTGTTAGCTCCCTTTGGATCGACAAAACCTTCCGGTTGCATCATATACAACTCTTCTTCCAGAAATCCATTCAGGAATGCAGTTTTGACATCCATCTGCCAAATTTCATAATCATAAAATGCGGCAATTGCTAACATGATTCGGACGGACTTAAGCATCGCTACGGGTGAGAAGGTCTCATCGTAGTCAATCCCTTGAACTTGCCGAAAACCTTTTGCGACAAGTCGAGCTTTGTAGACAGTAACATTACTGTCAGCGTCAGTCTTCTTCTTAAAGATCCATTTATTCTCAATTGCTTGCCGATCATCGGGCAAGTCAACCAAAGTCCATACTTTGTTCTCATACATGGATCCCATCTCAGATTTCATGGCTTCAAGCCACTTTGCGGAATCTGGGCTCACCATCGCTTCTTCATAGTTCGTAGGTTCATCATGATCTAGTAGCATGACTTCCAGAACAGGATTACCGTACCACTCTGGTGCGGATCTTACTCTGGTTGATCTATGAGGTTCAGTAGTATCTTGATCTGAAGTTTCATGATCATTATCATTGGCTTCCTCACTAACTGGTGTAGGTGTCATTGAAACAGTTTTCTGTGATGAACTACTTTCCAGTAAGGGAGCAGGTACAGTTACCTTGTCAAGTTCTACTTTCCTCCCACTCACTTCTTTCGAGAGAAACTCCTTCTCTAGAAAGGATCCATTCTTAGCAACGAATGTCTTGCCTTCGGATCTATGATAGAAGGTGTACCCAACAGTTTCCTTTGGGTATCCTATGAAGACACATTTCTCCGATTTGGGTTCGAGTTTATCAGGTTGAAGCTTTTTCACATAAGCATCGCAGCCCCAAACTTTAAGAAACGACAACTTTGGTTTCTTGCCAAACCACAGTTCATAAGGCGTCGTCTCAACGGATTTTGATGGTGCCCTATTTAATGTGAATGCAGCCGTCTCTAGAGCATAACCCCAAAACGATAGCGGTAAATCAGTAAGTGACATCATAGATCGCACCATATCTAGTAAAGTACGATTACGACGTTCGGACACACCATTACGCTGTGGTGTTCCGGGTGGCGTGAGTTGCGAAACTATTCCACAGTTTTTCAAATGTACACCAAACTCGTAACTCAAATATTCTCCTCCACGATCAGATCGTAGAAACTTTATTTTCTTGTTACGATGATTTTCAACTTCACTCTGAAATTCTTTGAACTTTTCAAATGTTTCAGACTTATGTTTCATTAAGTAGATATATCCATATCTGCTTAAATCATCTGTGAAGGTGAGAAAATAACGATATCCGCCACGAGCCTCAATATTCATCGGACCACATACATCGGTATGTATGATTTCCAACAAATCTGTTGCTCTCTCCATAGTACCGGAGAACGGTGTTTTAGTCATCTTGCCCATGAGGCACGGTTCGCAAGTACCAAGTGATTCATAATCAAGTGATAACAAAAGTCCATCAGTATGGAGTTTCTTCATGCGCTTTACACCGATATGACCTAAACGACAGTGCCACAAATAAGTTGCACTTTCATTATCAACTCTGCATCTTTTGGCTTCAACATTATGAATATGTGTATTACTACTATCGAGATTCAATAAAAATAGACCACTCTTCAAGGGTGCATGACCATAAAAGATATTACTCATATAAATAGAACAACCATTATTCTCTGATTTAAATGAATAACCGTCTCGCATTAAACAAGATCCAGATATTATGTTCATGCTCAACGCTGGCACCAAATAACAATTATTTAGGTCTAATATTAATCCCGAAGGTAGATGTAGAGGTAGCGTGCCGACCGCGATCACATCGACTTTGGAACCGTTTCCCACGCGCATCGTCACCTCATCCTTTGCCAGTGCCCGCTTATTCCGTAGTCCCTGTTTCGAGTTGCAAATATTAGCAACAGAACCAGTATCAAATACCCAGGTGCTACTGCGAGCTCTAGTAAGGTACACATCAATAACATGTATATCACATATACCTTTGTTCACCTTGCCATCCTTCTTATCCGCCAAATACTTGGGGCAGTTCCGCTTCCAGTGACCAGTCTGCTTGCAGTAGAAGCACTCAGTTTCAGGCTTAGGTCCAGACTTGGGTTTCTTCTCCTGAGCAGCAACTTGCTTGCCGTTCTTGTTGAAGTTCCCCTTCTTCTTCCCTTTGCCCTTTTTCTTGAAACTAGTGGTCTTGTTAACCATCAACACTTGATGCTCCTTCTTGATTTCTACCTCCGCAGCTTTCAGCATTGCGAAGAGCTCGGGAATAGTCTTGTTCATCCCTTGCATATTATAGTTCATCACGAAGCTCTTGTAGCTTGGTGGCAGTGATTGGAGAATTCTGTCAATGACGCAATCATCCGGAAGATTAACTCCCAATTGAATCAAGTGATTATTATACCCAGACATCTTGAGTATATGCTCACTGACAGAACTGTTCTCCTCCATCTTGCAGCTATAGAACTTATTGGAGACTTCATATCTCTCAATCCGGGCATTTGCTTGAAATATTAACTTCAACTCCTGGAACATCTCATATGCTCCATGACGTTCAAAACGCCGTTGAAGTCCCGATTCTAAGCCGTAAAGCATGGCACACTGAACTATCGAGTAGTCATCAGCTTTGCTCTGCCAAACGTTCATAACATCTGGTGTTGCTCCAGCAGCAGGCCTGGCACCCAGCGTTGCTTCCAGGACGTAATTCTTCTGAGCAGCAATGAGGATAATCCTCAAGTTACGGACCCAGTCCGTGTAATTGCTACCATCATCTTTCAACTTTGCTTTCTCAAGGAACGCATTAAAATTCAACGGAACAACAGCACGAGCCATCTATCTACAATCAACATAAACAAGCAAGATACTATCAGGGACTAAGTTCATGAGAAATTTAAGTTCAATTAATCATATTACTAAAGAACTCCCACTTAGATAGACATCCCTCTAATCTTCTAAGTGATTACGTGATCCAAATCAACTAAACCATAACTGATCATCACGTGAGATGGAGTAGTTTTCAATGGTGAACATCGTTTATGTTGATCATATCTACTATATGATTCACGCTCGACCTTTCGGTCTCCGTGTTCCGAGGCCATATCTGCATATGCTAGGCTCGTCAAGTTTAACCTAAGTATTCTGCTTGTGCAAAACTGGCTTGCACCCGTTGTAGATGGACGTAGAGCTTATCACACCCGATCATCACGTGGTGTCTGGGCACGACGAACTTTGGCAACGGTGCATACTCAGGGAGAACACTTCTTGATAATTTAGTGAGAGATCATCTTATAATGCTACCGTCAATCAAAGCAAGATAAGATGCATAAAAAGATAAACATCACATGCAATCAATATAAGTGATATGATATGGCCATCATCATCTTGTGCTTGTGATCTCCATCTCCGAAGCACCGTCATGATCACCATCGTCACCGGCGCGACACCTTGATCTCCATCGTAGCATCGTTGTCGTCTCGCCAATCTTATGCTTCCACGACTATCACTACCGTTTAGTAATAAAGTAAAGCATTACATCGCGATTGCATTGCATACAATAAAGCGACAACCATATGGCTCCTGCCAGTTGCCGATAACTCGGTTACAAAACATGATCATCTCATACAATAAAATTCAGCATCATGCCTTGACCATATCACATCACAACATGCCCTGCAAAAACAAGTTAGACGTCCTCTACTTTGTTGTTGCAAGTTTTACGTGGCTGCTACGGGCTTAAGTAAGAACCAATCTCACCTACGCATCAAAACCACAACGATAGTTTGTCAAATAGACTCCGTTTTAACCTTCGCAAGGACCGGGCGTAGCCACACTCGGTTCAACTAAAGTTGGAGAGACAGTGGCCCACAAGCCATCTATGTGCAAAGCACATCGAGGGAACCGGTCTCGCGTAAGCATACGCGTAAGGTTGGTCTGGGTCGTCTCGTCCAACAATACCGCCGAACCAAAGTATGACATGCTGGTAGGCAGTATGACTTGTATCGTCCACAACTCACTTGTGTTCTACTCGTGCATATAACATCAACATAAATAACCTAGGCTCGGATGCCACTGTTGGGTTTCGTAGTAATTTCAAAAATTTCCTACGCACACGCAAGATCATGTGATGCATAGCAACGAGAGGGGAGAGTGTTGTCTACGTACCCAACACAGACCGACTGCGGAAGCGCTGACACGACGTAGAGGAAGTAGTCGTACGTCTTCACGATCCAACCGATCAAGCACCGAAACTACGGCACCTCCGAGTTCGAGCACACGTTCAGCTCGATGACGATCCCCGGACTCCGATCCAGCAAAGTGTCGGGGAAGAGTTCCGTCAGCACGATGGCGTGGTGACGATCTTGATGAACTACAGCAGCAGGGCTTCGCCTAAACTCCGCTACAGTATTATCGAGGAATATGGTGGCAGGGGGCACCGCACACGGCTAAGGAATAGATCACGTGGATCAACTTGTCTCTTTCTGGGGTGCCTCTGCCTCAGTATATAAAGGAGCCAAGGGGGAGGGGGGCGCCGGCCAAGGAGGAGGGCACAGGAGGAGTCCTACTCCTTCCGGGAGTAGGACTCCCCCCCCCAATCCTATTCCAACTAGGATTCCCAAGGGGGGAAAGAGAGAGGGGGGCCGGCCACCTTCTCCTAGTCCTAATAGGACTAGGGGAGGGGGAAGGTGCGCAGCCACCTTGGGTTGCCCCTTTCTCCTTTCCACTAAGGCCCATGAAGGCCCATATGGCTCCCGGGGGGTTCCGGTAACCTCCCGGTAACCCGGTAAAATCCCGATTTCACCCGGAACACTTCCGATGTCCAAACATTGGCTTCCAATATATCAATCTTTACGTCTCGACCATTTCGAGACTCCTCTTCATGTCCGTGATCACATCCGGGACTCCGAACAACCTTTGGTACATCAAAATGCATAAACTCATAATATAACTGTCATCGTAACCTTAAGCGTGCGGACCCTACGGGTTCGAGAACAATGTAGACATGACCGAGACACGTCTCCGGTCAATAACCAATAGTGGGACCTGGATGTCCATATTGGCTCCTACATATTCTATGAAGATCTTTATCGGTCAGACCGCATAACAACATACGTTGTTCTCTTTGTCATCGGTATGTTACTTGCCCGAGATTCGATCGTCGGTATCCAATACTTAGTTCAATCTCGTTACCGGCAAGTCTCTTTACTCGTTCCGTAATACAACATCTCACAACTAACATATTAGTTGTAATGCTTGCACGGCTTATGTGATGTGTATCACCGAGAGGGCCCAGAGATACCTCTCCGACAATCGGAGTGACAAATCCTAATCTCGAAATACGCCAACCCAACATCTACCTTTGGAGACACCTGTAATGCTCCTTTATAATCACCCAGTTATGTTGTGACATTTGGTAGCACCCAAAGTGTTCCTCCGGCAAACGGGAGTTGCATAATCTCATAGTCATAGGAACATGTATAAGTCATGAAGAAAGCAATAGCAACATACTAAATGATCGGGTGCTAAGCTAATGAAATGGGTCATGTCAATCAGATCATTCAACTAATGATGTGACCTCGTTAATCAAATAACAACTCATTGTTCATGGTTAGGAAACATAACCATCTTTGATTACCGAGCTAGTCAAGTAGAGGCATACTAGTGACACTTTGTTTGTCTATGTATTCACACATGTATTATGTTTCCGGTTAATACAATTCTAGCATGAATAATAAACATTTATCATGATTACAAGGAAATAAATAATAACTTTATTATTGCCTCTAGGGCATATTTACTTCAACTCCCGCCTGGCGTATAGCCTCCTTTGCAGCAGCCGCTTGGTCCTCAGGGACGGGGTACGCAGCAAAAAGCGAAGGTGGATCCGCAGTCGATGCCGAAGGCTGCACACTCGACAGAGGGTTGGCGAAAGTCACAGAAGCCCGAGTGGCGTCGCCACCATCCCGAGCCATGGCCTCAGACGCCGGAGTAGGTTGGGGGGTCTTGTCAGCCGACGACCTCTTGTTCCTCCTCATCCTCAGCGGTTCGTTGTCGTCGTCATCTGGGAGGTCGATAACATGAGGAGGGGCTGCAAGAGAAACATTCAATCGACCAGAACTGCAATAGCCAGCCGACTCAAAGCAAAACGTCAATAATCGTACCAGGGTTGGAGGTAACAACGTCCTCCATCTCTTGGTCGTCGTTCCTGGCGGAAACCTCAGAAGTAGCACCGCTGCAAATCTCAAAAGTCAGTCAGTCGGCTCAGTGAATCGACCAAGGACCCGTCCACGGTCGACAAAGAAAAGCAAGTTTTTATCATTACCCGGAAATGGTAGGAACGGCTATCTTCATCTTGGGCAGAACTTTGGGCGGCTTGGATGGCGTCACTCGTGGGTGCTTGGGAGCCTTCTCAGTCGGCGGAGGAGGAGAACTCCGAGGGCGCTTCGACGTCTGCCCAACAGGTGCAGTCGCCTTGCCACGTCCCCGCGCTGGATCATGCGTGAGCTTGGATCGCCCCTCCGGGCGAGGGGGGGGGGTTCAACTTCCTCCTCCTCCTCCTCGTTGGAGAAGACGTCGTCGCCGCCCTCCCCTTCACCATCAGACTCCCACTCGCCTTGGTCATCCCCGCTCTCGCCTCCACTCGCCTCACCTTCCTCAGTCGACCCCTGTGCCCCGTTGGGCGTCGAGTACATCTTGGTGGTCGCCTGGGAAACAACAGACAAGACAAAAGTCAGTCGACCAACTCGAAGAAGACCAACGCAGAAAACAAGATTTCAGTCAGAAGCATAAAGACATACCTGATCCACTTCGTACGAGTTGTCGAGTGGAATTACCCTTCTATCTCCTCGGGGGTTGTCTCTATTCCCCGTGATGCTCGACAGCCACCCCTCCAGCATCTCGTCGGTGACCTCCTCCGGGTGGATCTGAGTGGTGTCGTCGAGGCCCGAATACAGCCACATCGGGTGGTCTCGGGCCTGGAGCGGTTGGATGCGTCTCTGGAGAAAGACCTCTAGCAGGTCCATCCTAGTCACACCCTCACGAACAAGCTCAACCACTCGGTCGGCCAACACTTTGACTTGGGCTCTTTCCTCTGGCGCGATTTTCAGAGAGACAGGCTTCTCGGCTCGGTCGAGGGAAAAAGGAGGGAGACCAGTCGACTGACCTGGGGTCGCCTGGTCTCGGCAGTAGAACCAAGTTGCCTGCCAACCACGGACTGACTCCGGGAAAGTGATGGATGGGAAACAGCTCTTTCCCCTCGTTTGGATCGCTAGGCCCCCGCACAACTGGATCACTTGCGTCCTCTCGTCACTCGACTTGGCCTTCTTGACCGACTGAGAGCGACAAGTAAAGATGTGCTTGAAAAGCCCCCAATGTGGGCGGCAACCCAGGAACGCCTCACACATGGAAATGAAAGCAGCGAGGTAGACAATGGAATTTGGAGTAAAGTGATGGAGTTGCGCTCCGAAAAAGTCCAAGAAACTCTGGAAGAAAGGATGGTGCGGCAGAGAAAATCCTCGGTCGATGTGAGTGGCCAGGAGCACGCACTCACCATCGCGGGGTTGAGGTTCGATCTCTCCCCCCGGAAGACGCGCAGCTTCGTGAGGAATGGCTCCTCCCTCAACCATGTCGTCGAGATCCTCTTGCCGGAGCACCGAAGGCATCCAGTCGCCCTGGATCCAACCTTTGGGCAGGGCGGTCCTGGAGGAAGATCCGCCCCGTGCAGACCTCTTCCCTTTCCCCGCCGCCGCTGCCTTCTTCACGCACTCCAAAGCAGTCGTCTTGCTCTTCACCATCGTCGCCGGCAAAGTCTTGCACGGACCTGCTGCGCTGGAGCAAGAACAGAGGTGGCGGAAGATCTTGCGAAGGAAGAAGAAGAAAGGAGGAGAAGAGAGCGCACGGCTTGGAAACTCCGGGCCGGCGATTTATAAGGGGCCGCTCCCGAGTGGCTGACTGGTAGGCCCAGCCTATCCAGTCAAATCCCGCAGCAGATGCACGCGCGGTACATGGCGAAAAAGGCGATGCGGGGATCAAGGAGCTTCCGCATTATCGCTTCCGATTACTGCGGCCGCTCCCGTCCCGCGCGCTTCCCAAAATCCGAAATCCCACGACATCCGCGGGCTGCAGAACAACTTGGCAAAACAGAAGACCCCGCTCGCGCCGACGCTCGGTGTATCACAAATAAAGAAATTCACTCGACGAAAGACCTGGAATGGATCAAGGCGACTGAAAAAGGTTGACAACGTCATCCGTGACGATTGCCCCAATGAAGCCCTCACAAAGCCCGAAAAGGCCAGTCGTAAAGTTCTCCAACTCTTTCCTCACTCAAACCTCGATCCATTCGGGGGCTAATGATGAAGCTACGTACCTAGGGTAGGGGCACGGACCTGTCCAAAGAGCCCTACCCAAGGACGTCCCTAGAAGAGGTCACCTTTCAATCGACTTGAAGGTATCCCACTCGACGGATTCAAGACACTCGATCAGGAAGCTATCACTTGACCATGAGATCTGAAGTCACTCCACAGGCGAACAATCGGCTCTTAAGTAGTCTTTATGGTCATTATAGCACTTATTAGGGGCGTTACCAGTAACGCCCAACCTTAAATGTACCATAAACCCTGCATTACTGAGGGCAGGAGGGGGCCGGCGAACTCTATATAAGCCACCCCCCTCCTCAGTATGAAGGGTTCGCACCCCTGTTATCTACACACTCATAATCCAATCGACCGCCTCCGGGCACCGAGACGTAGGGCTGTTACTTCCTCCGAGAAGGGCCTGAACTCGTAAACCTTGTGTGTTACAACTTCCCAATAGCTAAGATCTAGCCTCTTCATACACACCCCCTACATTACTGTCAGGCTTAGAACCACGACAACGGTGACCGTCACGCCGGATACAGTAAAGGTAAATCTGGCAGCTCGATCTAACAAGCCTCATGACCCGCTTTTGCGCGGGCGAGGATAGCTGGTTAGCCCGAAGTAGCACCAGCGACCCAAGCACATCCGAAGTCAGGGACAGCAATGGAAAACCGCGACGTAGTAAAAACAAGTGCCGGAATAAAGAAGACAACCCAGCTAACACGGCGGTAAACGCCGGATTCAGGGGCTCTCGACCGAGTCAGCGGAAAAAGCCCCTCAAAGGCAACAGAGATGGTCCGAATAGCCTAAACAAGATCCTGGACAAACTATGTCAGATCCACGGCACCCCCGATAAACCTGCAAATCATACCGACAGAGAATGCTGGGTCTTCAAACAGGCCAGCAAGCTAAACGCCGAACACAAGGGGGAGGACACACCAAGCAAAGACGAGGATGAGCCTCGCCAGCAAGGGACCAGGGGACAGAAGAAATTCCCACCGGAAGTCAAAACGGTAAATGTGGTGCAAGTAATGAGGGGGAGAAGCAAAACCGCACTCCGAGACATACACGTCCTAGAACCCATCACCACCAAGTTCAACCCTTGGCTGTCCCAACCGATCACTTTTGATCATAGGGATCATGCTACAAGTATCCGGCCTGCAGGATTGGCTGCGTTGGTGTTAGACCCAATAATAAATGGGTACCATCTCACACGAGTCCTCATGGAAGGCGGCAGTAGTCTAAACCTGATATATCAGGACACAGTCCGCAAAATGGGAATAAACCCAACAAAAATCAGCCACAGTAATGCTACCTTCAAGGGGGTAATACCAGGCACAGAGGCCCGCTGCACGGGCTCTCTAATACTAGAGGTTGTGTTCGGCTCGCCTGACAACTTCCGAAGCGAAAAGCTAACCTTTGACATTGCTCCATTCCGAAGTGGCTATCAAGCACTAATCGGACGAGCGGCTTTTGCTCGTTTTAATGCAATACCGCACTACGCTTTTCTCAAGCTTAAGATGCCCGGTCCATGTGGCATCATCACAGTAAATGGAAATGTTGAGCGCTTCTTTCGCGCAGAAGAACGTACGGCTGCTTTAACAGCCAAACACTAGACGGCCTCACCAACCAGAACAGATGACTGGTCGTTAAGACCACGGACACGGTTCGACGCGTCCGAACAATCATTGGACATACTTGAGATTGGTTTAATGGTTACACCCTCCCGGGTGGTACCAGGGGCTTCCCAGCGATAATACGGCTCAACTTTACCCATATTAACTTTTAATACGGTTTATTTATAATAGCCAATTTTTCTGCATGACGACTTTCAACTAAGTTCCTCTCTTTTACAGATGACAATCGTGCTACACCCATCCAGGATACGGCACAACGGAGACACAAGCGCAGACGTGCAGCAGGGACCCGTTCAAAGGTTTCTCTTTAGATTAAGACCATGTGTAAACCTTTTTTACTGTCTTACGTTGTTCACATCCTCCGAATTCTCAATATAACCGAGAAGGATGTTGGTGTTCTTTGCATGTGGCCACATCAGAATATTGCACATACCTGGACACCAGGGGCTCATTACCAAGGGCATTGTTTAGCCCGATATATATTACAAAGACCGAATACCTTAGGGAGTGTTCGGCGTCGCGAGTTTGGCCTTATATGCATCAGCTCTGAATCATGTCTTTGGTCAAATGTTGGGTTTGCCCGGCTCCTGTGTTTTGCTACCTTACATTCCGCTATATCGGCTAAGGTGGCACCAGGAGAACTACTGCGATTGTGCCCTGGCTAGCCCGGATGAGCACCTCAGTAGAGAAAGCCGAAAACTGACTGTCATGATAAAGCGAGAGACTGGTCAACCACTCGATGACTTATCGGAATCTTCGAGATTCCTTTGCATTAATGAAGGGCCGTTTCTCGGTCAGGCACAGCCGCGCCCCGTATTCGGATGAGTGCGGCGCCACCAGGGGCTATATAGTAGCCCACTATCAAACTCCTATGGCTAAGTGAAAGTGTTCAAGCAATATAGTCCGATTGCCTAGTTCGCTGCGCTATCACCTCCTTAATGGACAAGACTTTGGATCAAGTGTGAACACGCGTCTTTCGCGAACACCCCCGCATTATGTGCGTGGGGGCTGAAGCCGACGACTGCAAACTTTCAGGTTATATACATGTATACACAAACGGCCGCACAGGAGGCATCATAACACTTTCAGGAAAAAGTATAAAAATAGCCTTTCCAATTAAGCAAAACATTGTTTTTCAATGGGAATACATGTCATTAGAACATATTATTCTTCGACCACTGAGCTTCTATTGAACGAGCACCTTCAAGGACTTCGTCAAAATAGTGCTCGGCAGCCACTCGGCCAATGGCCGAACTCGGGGTTGCGATCGCGGTGGCCTCCATCTCTGCCCAGTATGTCTTCACACGGGCAAGCGCCATCCGCGCACCCTCGATGCACGCCGACTTCTTAATAGCGTTGATGCGCGACACAGCACCAAGGAACTGATGCACCAGACTAAAATAACTGTTTGGCCTTGGCCCTTCCGGCCACAAATGATCCACAACAGACCTCATGGCGAGCCCGAACAACCTATGGAGCTCGACCCACTCGGCCATCCGTTCATTCAACGGAAGCGGACGTGCTGGAGCATCAAATTGTGACCAGAACAGCTTCTCCACTTCGCGACCTTTCTGATCTTTGAAGTATTCGGCCGCATCAGCCGCACTCGCTGCCAAATCAAGATAATCGTCTACGGAGATCCACATCCTATCAAGAGGAGCGTACTTAGGATCTACAAACTTCATTCGCAGCATAAAGGGCTTGCCAGCCGCGATATCCCCGGCATGATGCAGCTCCTCCTTCATCGCTCTAATTGTAGAGCGGGCATCCTTGGCCGCCGCCGCGGCCTTTTCCAGGTCAGTCATCTTCGCTCGATCTTCATTTTTGAGAAGCTCATAATGATCAACTTGCGTCCTTCAAATCCACAGCCATCTTGGCTATTTCTTCCTTGCTTCAGCCATGAGCGGCCTGCTCGGCTCTCATCTCTTCGGCCGCCTTTAGAGCAGCCACATCGCTTTTCCTGGCTTGTTCTTTGGCTTGGGCAAGTTCCTCCTGAAGGGTCTCCACTGCCGCAGCTCCATCTGTAGTCACAACATGTTAAAGATACTGGCATCACGCTCCTCTTGCTATATGTTGATCACCGGAGAAATTACATACCCTGCGCCTCGTCAAGCCGCTTGTTGACAAGCACGATGTCGGCATCTGCCGCGTCAAGTTGCCGCTTTAGCTCGGCAACCTCACTAGTCCGGCTAGCCACCGGACCTCCCGCCACCTGCATATGAAGACGTCCGAATTATTACGTGGGACTATGATCCTATGTTTGCCGCCGTTTCCGACGGCAACCAGAGTCTCAGGGGCTACTATCTGCACAGGGCACATCTAAAACATGTGCGGTACTGTAAAAAATACACACTATTTCACGTACCTCAAAACCTCTCAGCAGACCCATAAAGGCTTCATGCAACCCGCTTTCGGTGAATGAAATCCTCTCAACCACCATGCCCATTGGCGCACGATGCGCTTCTGAGATAGCTGCCTGCTCTAGCAGACCCTTCAGTGCGTCCGACCACATAACAGGCGGAGCCGGATTCTTTCGGTTGCTCTCTTCAAGAGCCGGATACTGAGGACTTCGGGTGGCCAAAGGATTACCCTCTGGCCTTGCCGGATCAGGAGAAACCCTTCGAGATGACACCTCGGGGTCACCCACCTCGTAAGGCGGGATGGTATGGGGAGGCATTTCGCTCTCCATCATCTCCGGAAGAAGATCCCCCAAAGACGAACTCTGCCGAGGATGGCTACGATCCGGAGTACAAGATAAATGTTTCGGTTATTTACCTCAGAGGTAAAGTGGGATGTTTTTTTACTAGTAAACCCCTTTTTACTTACAGCTCGATGGAGGGCTGATCCCCTTGCGGGCATTGTGCGGTCGGGGTATCCCCTGAGGCAGGACCCTCTGGCGAAGATTCTTCCCCCGTTTGGAGACTATTGTCTCCGGGCTTTCAGAGGCGGTCCTCTTCCTTCCCTGGGGAGAGGGAACTTTGGCGTCTTCTCCCCGGTTATCCTCCTTCGCGGAGGCGTTAGCCTCTTTCTTTCCACCTTCATCTTCCCCTGAGGTCGCTTGGCAATTCGCGAGCTCCAACATCCTGGCTAGTACCGAATCTGGTGAGACCTCGGGGAGGGGGGCCGGACACCTGATCATCTTCGCCTTTGCTATCCAGTCCTGGTCAACGAGTAACTTTTCAGAATAATGTCGTGATCAATAAAAATGCAACGTGTTCGGCCACAGGGCGACTTACTTGGGTGTCTGGACGGTTGCAGCTCAGACCCGCGTCCTCGGTGGTATCCGGACACATTACTTGTGGTCCGAGGTACAATTTGTACATCTCCTCGAGCGTCATGCCGAGGAAGTGCTGAATAGCTCGCGGTCCCTCCGGATTGAACCCCCACAGGCGGAGGGGACGATGTTTGCAGGGCAGGATTCGACAAAGTAACATCACTTGCATTGCCGTAACCAGACTAATATCTCTTTCGAGGAGATCTCGGATGCGGCTCTGCAGCATGGGCACATCCTTTACTGCCCCCCAGTCTAGCCCCTTGTTGATCCATGACGTTAGTCGTGGAGGGGGCTCGAGCGAAAGGCAGGGGGATCCACCCATTTGGTGCCCCTGGGAGCTGTGACATAAAACCACTCTTGTTGCCATAAGCTGGACACCTCCTGGAAAGAACCCTCGGGCCATGGGGCATCATCACTTTTACTTATTACGGCACCTCCGCACTCCGCGTGCCTCCCCTCGATCATCTTCGGCTCCACTTGGAAGGTCTTGAGCCACAAGCCGAAGTGAGGGGTGATGCAGAGGAAAGCTTCGCACACGACGATAAAAGACGAGATGTGGAGGATAGAATCTGGAGCCAGATCATGGAAATCCAGCCCGTAGTAGAACATGAGCCCCCTCACGAAGGGATCCAGAGCGAGGCCTAGCCCTCGAAGGAAGTGAGATATGAACACGACGCTCACGCCGGATTTGGGAGTAGGAATGACCTGCCCTCGAGCAGGCAGCCGGTGCACGATCTCGCTGGTCAAAAACCTGGCCTCTCTTAACTTTTTGATGTCTTCCTCTGTGATGGAGGAGGGCATCCACCGACGTTGAAGGTTGGATCCGGACATGGTTGAAGGTCCGAAGCGCCTGACCTGAGCTTTGGGTGTTGGAACTCGAGGCGGGGGAAGGATTCGATTGAGTTCGAGGAATAAAAAAGAATAGGCCTTGGTCTCTTTATAAGAGGGTGAATACCAAGCGTCCTCCTCGTAACCGTTTGGGACTTGCCTATAATCGAGGAGTCATACCAACGGGCACGATTGGGTTACCCATGCCCGTATTGATGAGAATCCCGTGATAAGGGGACACGATCTCCGCTTCGACAAGACGTGCCAAGGAAACCACCTCGTGATATGCGCCAAGGCTGGTTGAGAAAAATGGCTCGATAATAACCGGGCCATGGTATGATGTCATGATATCAAATGTGTCAGCAGGTCGGATTTGTGGAAATATTATTCTCTCTACGGTGGTATGTGGAACTTGTTTTGCAGAGCCAGACACTATCCTTGTGTTCAAGATCTTCTATGGAGTATTCGGAGGAGGAACCCGCCTTGCAATGCCGAAGACAATCTGTGCGTCGGACTCATCGTCATTAAAGCCTGGTTCAGGGGCTACTGAGGGAGTCCTGGATTAGGGGGTATCCGGACAGCCGGACTATATCCTTTGGCCGGACTGTTGGACTATGAAGATACAAGATTGAAGACGTCATCTCGTGTCCGGATGGGACTCTCCTTGGTGTGGAAGGCAAGCTTGGCGATACGGATATGTAGATCTCCTCCCATTGTAACCGACTCTGTGTAACTCTAGCCCCCTCCGGTGTCTATATAAACCGGAGGGTTCAGTCCGTAGGACAACAACAATCATACCATAGGCTAGCTTCTAGGGTTTAGCCTCTACGATCTCGTGGTAGATCAACTCTTGTACTACTCATATCATCAAGAGCAATCAAGCAGGAAGTAGGGTATTACCTCCATAGAGAGGGCCCGAACCTAGGTAAACATCGTGTCCCTTGCCTCCTGTTACCATCCGCCTTAGACGCACAGTTCGGGACCCCCTACCCAAGATCCGCTGGTTTTGACACCGACACTGGGTGCCACCGATCAAAGCTCACCAGCGCGCCATTGCAGAACAAACGTCGGGAAGATTCGAACACACGACTGCAGTCAAAAGTTATCCGGAACCTGACGAAGAAATCAGCCAGTGGCAGACAGACTTCGACGAGCAAGCCACTTATTTGGATGCCGTGCGCAATGCCAAGAGCTTTGACAAGGTCGTCCGGCGAGACGGGAGGCCGGTCGCCATTGATGGTTACCATCAGCACTTTGTCGGCAAACTAGTCGTCAAGCGCCACCATGCCACTGTTGAGCGATAGCACGCAGCGACCGAAGGCAGGACGGACCTCAGGATCTCCGGCTCGGAGATCCGTGTTGACCGGTGACATGATAGTGAGCTTGAGTACAGGGAGTACAGGAGGGGGATTTGGGGGAACTGGAGTAGGAATCGAGATTCTAGAGGTGGGGGAGGGGCGGGAGATTGGGGATGAAAAGGTAGCTTGAATTTCGAACACGTGCCAATATGCTCTCGGCGTGCAAGTGCACGAAAACACCGGTGGCGCCCACATGTCTGCCTAAGAGTCCTTATTCTTTCTTTTTTGGAGAGCCCGACCTTTTTTTTGAGGATCTTTTGAGAGCCCGGCCTGAGAGTCATAATTGACCTATTTGGCATTGCGTTGCTACTCGGCCCATATTCAACGACACCTCACTGGCCCAAACAAGTGTACATCATCGAAAAGACACTGAGCTCAAATTATATAACTTGAAAAAAGGAGATACACTCCGAACACTGGAGAATGGTGATGCCCCCATTTAGCCCACTAGTAGTTCGAGACAATAAACAGTTCGAAACAACGATATATACAACATTCAAACACTGACTAGTGACTACTACTGACATAAACAACAAGACATGATAGTTCATAAGAAGTCTTGCTACACCACCAAAACTTACCCATCTGCAGCGCTCAGACTCTCGTGATCCAGACGAGAATGACATTCTAAACAGAGGCAACTATTACATAGTAAGAGTGACATAGACGAGGATGACCAAATGACAAGGAATATGCATAACAAAAGAAAGAACTACCCATCCAAAACAAGCAGCAAAGACAACAAAGTCATTCGAAGAGATGATCCAACACCATCATAATTTGCAGCCCCGCTTCAGCGATCAATGATCTGGAGACACCAGTACTCCACCCTTTCGACGCAACAGCCCAATTACCTATCAACCTGAAGGCTTGAACCACATCACTGTCTGTCGTAATTGAGACATCCAAGGATCAAAGTTAATCTGAATGCCTTTGTCATTCTCACCTTCTTTTGGCTGCAGGCTGTATCGTTGACAATCAGGGGAGTTTGCTCCCGACTCCTAGGGCTCGCCATGTAGACACAGTTTTCCATAGCAAACAGAGCCTCTCTGCCATCAAGGTCCTTGCCAACGGTGATCTCCTGGTTAATCATATAATTGAGTCCGAGAAACAGAGAGTGTGAACCAAGGCTGTTTACCCGCCTCCAACTAAAAAATCCCGAAGGCCCCAACAAGCTGGTATCTTGCTCATAGACATAACAACCACTGTCCAGATACTCACATATTTCACGGTGCTTGTATACAGTGGGGTTTTTGCAATATAACTTTTCCGGCTCATGTGTCCGAATGATCATCAGTCTTTTACCGTCGTCTGATCAAGCAAGGAACCAGTTGTGCTTCCCTGTTTTTGGCAAAGGTGGTGTGATTACAAAGGGCAGTAACTGTAGGAACACTTCATCATATCAAAAAGGACATGCATTGTTAATGTAAGATCAGCATTGTTCAGAGTATGAGTAGGATAATGCAAGAAACAACATTGATATGTCCCTGTTGGAACTGGGAGGAAAATACAGGGAAATGTATACTGGGTTCGAAAATATAGAAGTGCCATGCATGGTTATACTCATGTTATCTCGCAATCGATTCTTCACAGGAAACTACCATGTCATGCATGTTATGTAATCATGTTCTGTCCTCACAAACAAATTCTTGAAGGTAACTAATAGACCATGCATTGTTATATACTCGTGTTCTATGGACAAATTTTTTGTGAGGATATTATTCTAGCCATTGATTGCTGAAGGGCGAATATAGGTATGTTCACATGGTAAGCATTACAGGATTTCACTACTTCCACATATAGAGTTCTACATATGCACATTTACTTCCCTAATGTATGGTTAGATGAAACCAACAGTGTCGTGCATGTTTCTACATCATGAAAATGAGGAAACTAACATGGCCATTGATACACACTCATATTTAGTAGTAGTATATAGATTACTGTAAAATAAGGAGAATATCCATATATTCCTAACAGTTTGATTATTCAGGGGTACAAATTGGCTGTAATGACATGATCACAATCGCATGAATTAACTCATTCCAAATATAGCTGATTTACGGTGTCTCTAATACATTGCCATAATTCTACTCAAATTCTGCTCAAACAGGGATATGCCAATCATCACAAAAAGTTCAAACAGTGTCATGGCATCATCATTAACATGAGACGGAAACAACTTACACGCACCGTCCTAGCAATACGTGGTGCCATCTGCTTTGTCGATCGCGTAGATGATGCCATTGTGTTCAATAGCATCATAGAAGTGTGTATCAGCTTTGACAATGATCCACCGCGAGCTGAGTTGTCTCCAGCTAAAGAAGGCACCGGCGTAAAGATAGGCGAGTCGGCGGTCGAACAAGGCAATTAGCTTGAAGTCTGCGTAATTCGCATGCCGTGTGGGCACTTGGCAGATTACAATCTTCTGCAAAACAAGGTCCATCCAACTGACATGGTAATCTAGATGACTAGGACCGCGATGGTAAAACTCTATATAATCCAACGGAGGAAGGATAATCTCATGGGAGGTCTGGAAGTTCACGAGCACCAACTTTTTACCGTCTTCTCTGAAGGCAGCCATCCAGCGGGAGTTCATGCCGACCCAGTACATACCTGCCAAGAAGTTTTGGGCGATGGTGATCGGATCGAAGTCGAGGGAAATGATGTACGGCGACCCACTACATACCTGTAAAGAAGTTTCGGCTAATGGAGATCGGATTGAAGTCAAGGGGCATCATGTACGCCTCCGTATCATGGTGAGCCAATCTCGCAAGACCAGATAGCAGCAAGCATGGTGTCTTGAAAAGCTTTGGCCTCGCTTCGATGATGGCCGTGTGCATGCCCCTCGAGCATGCAGCCAGCCGCAGGGCGCTCAACATATCCATACACGAACAACAGAGGTCGAGGACGTCACTGGGGAGATTGCTCCAATCATGGCTCATATGGATCTTGCGCGGTTCGCGTTCGTCCATGGTGGAGTTTGGGAGGTGGGGTTTTGGGGGGCTTGATTTACGGGGGAGAAGGCTGTCGGTGCTGGAGCGGCTAGCGAGGGAATAGTGGTACTGGGGGAGGCGAGCGAGGCGAGGGTATGCGGGGGCACAATGAGATAATGAAGAGTGACCTCAGGATCTCCGGCGAGACAGAGATGGAGATGGAGTGGTGCTAGGGGAGAGGGAGACGAGGCAAGGCAATCTATACAACGGCGGTGACAGTGACTGCACAGTGCACAAGGTGAGTGTCGGTGTCAAAACCGGCGGATCTCGGGTAGGGGGTCCCGAACTGTGTGTCTAGGCGGATGGTAACAGGAGACAAGGGACACTATGTTTTTACCCAGGTTCGGGCCCTCTCGATGGAGGTAAAACCCTACTCCTGCTTGATTAATATTAATGATATGGGTAGCACAAGAGTAGATCTACCACGAGATCAGAGAGGCTAAACCCTAGAAGCTAGCCTATGGTATTCGGACTAAAACCCTCCGGTTTATATAGACACCGGAGAGGGCTAGGGTTACACAGAGTCGGTTACAATGGTAGGAGATCTACATATCCGTATCGCCAAGCTTGCCTTCCACGCCAAGGAAAGTCCCATCTGGACATGGGACGAAGTCTTCAATCTTGTATCTTCATAGTCCAACAGTCCGGCCAAAGGTATAGTCCGGCTATCCGGACACCCCCTAATCCAGGACTCACTCAGTAGCCCCCGAACCAGGCTTCAATGACGATGAGTCCGGCGCGCAGATTTATCTTTGGCATTGCAAGGCGGGTTCTCCTCCAAATTCTGTGTACCTGTTGAATAGTGTCCGGCTTTTTGTGAATGTTGCGCTCCTTGGCTTCTACGCCCAATAATGGCCATCTTCCACGTGTCGAACGAATACGAAAAGCCAGGGTGTTTTTACATTTACCCCCCTAGCCGTGTAAATGAGCCGCCTATTTAAAGGGACGAGGATTTGGATCCAGATCACACCATCTCCCCTCCGCAAGCACTCATCAGAGCGTATCTGACAGAGGTCCATTCCATCATGGCCGGCCGTCGCAGCTCCTCCTCTCGCCCTTCCAACCCTCAGCCTAGAGATTGGGAGAGATGCTCCATCCCGCACAGCGAGCTAGTGACGCTCCAGACCAAGGGATTTCTTCCCCCAGCCTACATGGTCCCGGTTCGAGCCGGGCTCGCCACCTATAATGGCGGAGAGCAAGCGGAGAGCGTCCCAAGTCCCTCCAAAGGAGAGCGGGTATCTGGTCCCTTATTTGATAAGAGGGCTCGGATTTCCAATTCATCCGTTTCTCCGGGGGCTCCTGGAGTTCTACGGCCTCCAGTTGCACAACCTTTCGCCTGCCTCCATATTGCATATCGCGGGCTTCGTAGCCCTTTGCGAGCTGTTTTTGGGCTACGAGGCTCATTTCGCATTGTGGAAGAAGCTGTTCTGCCTTCTGCCCCGTTCTGAGAAGGGGTCAGTATATCAAGTGGGCGGAGCCGAAGTGTGGCGCATCGCTGGGACCGGATATCTATCCGGAACCCCAAAGAAGGCGTCTGAAGACTGGCGTTCGGAATGGTTTTATATAGAGGACGTCCCGCTGCCGGATCCTGTTCGGATCGGCCTTCCTGAGTTCGACAGTGCTCCCCTGAAGAAGCGCCTAAGCTGGCATCCACGGAGCCCTTAGAAGGAAAGTGGCAAGGACGTTCTTTACCTGATGGGCTGGATAAGGTTGTTAGCTCATTCTGGTCTGACCATGATCGGGGTCATGGCCGCATGCATTATGCGGGGGGTGTAGCCGCTTCAGTATAGAGGCCACCCCATGTGGGACTTCAACGGGGAGGACGACGCCACCCGCTACGGCCGTAAGGGGCCGGAATCGGCTGCTGCTCTAATAAAGATCTTGTTCGCTTTGTACAAGGGGGAAGAGGAGGAATTTCTCCACGTCAACCCACGGGGTGGATTTTCTATGTACAATCCTCCAAGCTGGGTAAGCGAACACTTTCATTCGCCCATCCGTTTTATATTCCCATAGTTAAGTATTCAGTCTAGCGATTTCAACGCAGGAGTTGCGCCAGGCTGTAAAGGAAATAAACAGCCCTCCTCCACAACCCGAGGATCTGGGACGGTCCCTCAACCCAGCCTCCCAAGAGGATCCGAACTTATCTGTGGAGCTGACTGATGGGGTGTTTCATCAATTGAGCAAGGACAACGCCTTAGTGGCCATTACGGCCGACTACCCAGGGCTACTCCCTGCCTCACAGGTAACTGAGACCGAAGTCCCAGCACTTTGAAAAGGGATCCGTCCTCACGTGTTTTCGATTACCATATAACAACTATGTTTTGCAAGGGAGGTCCTTGAGGCGGGAGGCCGAGCCTGCGGCGACTAGCCAACGAGGGGCCGCAAGGCCCCGCGGGCTGAAAAGAAGTGCGGTCCGGACTGATACACCGGTGCAAAGGTATAGCGCGCCATCTTATTCCCAGGTGTTATTCCTTCAAGGCATATTAACGCTCGTGCTCTCTTCAGGACAAAGAGACCTCGCCGGACTATATCCGGAGAGGTTGCCAATCGCGCCTCCACCAGCCAGGCTCCAAGGCCTGGTCCGGAAGCAGAGGCGAACACGAGGCGCGCACTGGACGCTCCTCCGACAGAGGATGCGGACAGGCTGTTTGCCACCAATTCCGAGGTGGAGAGTGCCATGAACCACAGGCGTCGCCGGACAGTTCTTCGCGACGCTTGTTTCTCCCAAGAGGCATTGGATGCCTTTGAAGGAAATATGCCCTAGAGGCAATAATAAAGTTATTATTTATTTCCTTATTTCATGATAAATGTTTATTATTCATGCTAGAATTGTATTAATCGGAAATGTAATACATGTGTGAATACATAGACAAACAGAGTGTCACTAGTATGCCTCTACTTGACTAGCTCGTTAATCAAAGATGGTTATGTTTCCTAACCTTGAACAAAGTGTTGTTATTTGATCAACGAGGTCACATCATTAGTTGAATGATCTGATTGACATGATCCATTCCATTAGCTTAGCACACGATCGTTTAGTATGTTGCTATTGCTTCCTTCATGACTTATACATGTTCCTATGACTATGAGATTATGCAACTCCCGTTTGCCGGAGGAACACTTTGGGTGCTACCAAACGTCACAACGTAACTGGGTGATTATAAAGGAGCATTACAGGTGTCTCCAAAGGTAGATGTTGGGTTGACGTATTTCGAGATTAGGATTTGTCACTCCGATTGTCGGAGAGGTATCTCTGGGCCCTCTCGGTAATGCACATCACATAAGCCTTGCAAGCATTGCAACTAATTAGTTAGTTGCGAGATGATGTATTACGAAACGAGTAAAGAGACTTGCCGGTAACGAGATTGAACTAGGTATTGGATACCGACGATCGAATCTCGGGCAAGTAACATACCGATGACAAAGGGAACAACGTATGTTGTTATGCGGTCTGACCGATAAAGATCTTCGTAGAATATGTAGGAGCCAATATGGGCATCCAGGTCCCGCTATTGGTTATTGACCGGAGACGTGTCTCGGTCATGTCTACATTGTTCTCGAACCGTAGGGTTCGCACGCTTAAGGCTTCAATGACAGTTATATTATGAGTTTTGATGTACCGAAGGAGTTCGGAGTCCCGGATGAGATCAGGGACATGACGAGGAGTCTCGAAATGGTCGAGACATAAAGATTGATATATTGGAAGCCTATATTTGGACATCGGAAGTGTTCCGGGTGAAATCGGGATTTTACCGGGTTACCAGGAGGTTACCGGAACCCCCCGGGAGCCATATGGGCCTTCATGGGCCTTAGTGGAAAGGAGAAAGGGGCAGCCCAAGGTGGCTGCGCACCTTCCCCCTCCCCTAGTCCTATTAGGACTAGGAGAAGGTGGCCGGCCCCCCTCTCTCTCTTTCCCCCCTTGGGAATCCTAGTTGGAATAGGATTGGGGGGGAGTCCTAGTCCCGGAAGGAGTAGGACTCCTCCTGCGCCTCCTCCTTGGCCGGCGCCCCCTCCCCCTTGGCTCCTTTATATACTGAGGCAGAGGCACCCCAGAAAGACACAAGTTGATCCACGTGATCTATTCCTTAGCCGTGTGCGGTGCCCCTTGCCATCATATTCCTCGGTAATACTGTAGCGGAGTTTAGGCGAAGCCCTGCTGCTGTAGTTCATCAAGATCGTCACCACGCCGTCGTGCTGAGGGAACTCTTCCCCGACACTTTGCTGGATCGGAGTCCGGGGATCGTCATCGAGCTGAACGTGTGCTCGAACTCGGAGGTGCCGTAGTTTCGGTGCTTGATCGGTTGGATCGTGAAGACGTACGACTACTTCCTCTACGTCGTGTCAGCGCTTCCGCAGTCGGTCTGCGTTGGGTACGTAGACAACACTCTCCCCTCTCGTTGCTATGCATCACATGATCTTGCGTGTGCGTAGGAATTTTTTTGAAATTACTACGAAACCCTACAGTGGCATCCGAGCCTAGGTTATTTATGTTGATGTTATATGCACGAGTAGAACACAAGTAAGTTGTGGACGATACAAGTCATATAGCCTACCAGCATGTCATACTTTGGTTCGGCGGTATTGTTGGACGAGACGACCCGGACCAACCTTACGGGTACGCTTACGCGAGACCGGTTCCCTCGACGTGCTTTGCACATAGATGGCTTGCGGGCGACTGTCTCTCCAATTTTAGTTGAACCAAGTATGGCTACGCCCGGTCCTTGCGAAGGTTAAAACGGAGTCTATTTGACAAACTATCGTTGTGGTTTTGATGCGTAGGTGAGATTGGTTCTTACTTAAGCCCGTAGCAGCCACGTAAAACTTGCAACAACAAAGTAGAGGACGTCTAACTTGTTTTTGCAGGGCATGTTGTGATGTGATATGGTCAAGGCATGATGCTGAATTTTATTGTATGAGATGATCATGTTTTGTAACCGAGTTATCGGCAACTGGCAGGAGCCATATGGTTGTCGCTTTATT
>NC_053022.1:583335297-583349539 GCF_003073215.2 Triticum urartu
TCGTCGTGATCCAAATCACCGATGATCCTAGTGCCGAACGACGGCCTCCGCTGTTCAACACATGACAAGCCCGGTGACGTCTCCTACGCCTTGATCCAGCAACGGGAGAAGGAGAGGTTGGGGAAGACTCCGTCCAGCAGCACCGACGGCGTGGTGGTGGTGGAGGAGCGTGGTACATCCAGCAGGGCTTCGCCAAGCACCGCAAGAGACGAGGAGGGAGAGGGGTAGGGCTGCGCCAAGAAGGAGATGTTCTCGTGTGTATGGCAGCCCAAAACCCCCACTATATATAGGGGAAAGGGAGGGGTTGCGCCCCCACCAAGGTTTCCACCCCTAGGGGTGGCGGCCAGCCCTAGATCCCATCTAGGGGGCGGCCAAGGGGGGGAGAGGGGGGCGCACCACTAGGTGGGCCTTAGGCCCATCTGAACCTAGGGTTTTCCCCTTTTCTCTTCTCTCTTCGCCTTGGGCCCTGGTGGGGGGCGCACCAGCCCACCTGGGGCTGGTCCCCTCTCACACTTGGCCCACGCAGCCCTCTGGGGCAGGTAGCCCCACCTGGTGGACCCCCGGGACCCTCCCGGTGGTCCCGGTACGTTACCGATAGCACCCGAAACTTTTCCGGTGACCAAAACAGGACTTCCCATATATAAATCTTTACCTCCGGACCATTCCGGAACTCCTCGTGATGTCCGGGATCTCATCCGGGACTTCGAACAACAATTCCTATAACCCTAGCGTCATCGAACCTTAAGTGTGTAGACCCTACGGGTTCGGGAACCATGCAGACATGACCGAGAACTCTCCGGCCAATAACCAACAGCGGGATCTGGATACCCATGTTGGCTCCACATGTTCCACGATGATCTCATCGGATGAACCACGATGTCGAAGGATTCAATCAATCCCGTATACAATTCCCTTTGTCTAGCGGTACGATACTTGCCCGAGATTCGATCGTCGGTATCCCGATACCTTGTTCAATCTCGTTACCGGCAAGTCTCTTTACTCGTTCCGTAACACATCATCCCGTGATCAACTCCTTGTCACATTGTGCACATTATGATGATGTCCTACCGAGTGGGCCCAGAGATACCTCTCCGTTTACACGGAGTGACAAATCCCAGTCTCGATTCGTGCCAACCCAACAGGCACTTTCGGAGATACCTGTAGTGTACCTTTATAGCCACCCAGTTACGTTGTGACGTTTGGCACAGCCAAAGCACTCCTATGGTATCCGGGAGTTGCACAATCTCATGGTCTAAGGAAATGATACTTGACATTAGAAAAGCTTTAGCATACGAACTACACGATCTTTGTGCTAGGCTTAGGATTGGGTCTTGTCCATCACATCATTCTCCTAATAATGTGATCCCGTTATCAACGACATCCAATGTCCATGGTCAGGAAACCGTAACCATCTATTGATCAACGAGCTAGTCAACTAGAGGCTTACTAGGGACATGGTGTTGTCTATGTATCCACACATGTATCTGAGTTTCCTATCAATACAATTCTAGCATGGATAATAAACGATTATCATGAACAATGAAATATATAATAATAACTAATTTATTATTTCCTCTAGGGCATATTTCCAACAGCCGGCCCCCCTTTCCTTCCTCCCTCCTTCCTCTTCATTCCCTCTCCTACTCCTAATAGGAAAAAGGGGAGTCCTACTCCCGCTGCGAGTTGGACTCCCCCCTTGGGCGCGCCACCCTCCTTGGCCGGCCCCCTCCTCCACTCCTTTATATACGGGGGCAGGGGGGCACCCCAGAGACACAAATTGATCATTGATCTCTTAGCCGTGTGCGGTGCCCCCCTCCACCATAGTCCTCGATAATATTGTAGTGGTGCTTAGGCGAAGCCCTGCGACAGTAGAACATCAAGATCGTCACCACGCGTCGTGCTGACGGATCTCTTCCCCGACACTTTGCTGGATCGGAGTCCGGGGATCGTCATCGAGCTGAACGTGTGCTAGAACTCGGAGGTGCCGTAGTTTCGGTGCTTGATCGGTCGGGCCGTGAAGACGTATGACTACATCAACCGCATTATTATAATGCTTCCGCTGTCGGTCTACGAGGGTATGTAGACTACACTCTCCCCTCTCATTGCTATGCATCACCATGATCTTGCGTGTGCGTAGGAATTTTTTGAAATTACTACGTTCCCCAACAGTGGCATCCGAGCCTAGGTTTTATGTGTTGATGTTATATGCACGAGTAGAACACAAGTGAGTTGTGGGCGATATAAGTCATACTGCTTACCAGCATGTCATACTTTGGTTCGGCGGTATTGTTGGATGAAGCGGCCCGGACCGACATTACGCGTACGCTTACGCGAGACTGGTTCTACCGACGTGCTTTGCACACAGGTGGCTGGCGGGTGTCAGTTTCTCCAACTTTAGTTGAACCGAGTGTGGCTACGCCCGGTCCTTGCGAAGGTTAAAACAGCACCAACTTGACAAACTATCGTTGTGGTTTTTGATGCGTAGGTAAGATTGGTTCTTGCTAAGCCCGTAGCAGCCACGTAAAACTTGCAACAACAAAGTAGAGGACGTCTAACTTGTTTTTGCAGGGCATGTTGTGATGTGATATGGTCAAGGCATGATGCTAAATTTTATTGTATGAGATGATCATGTTTTGTAACCGAGTTATCGGCAACTGGCAGGAGCCATATGGTTGTCGCTTTATTGTATGCAATGCAATCGCCCTGTAATGCTTTACTTTATCACTAAGCGGTAGCGATAGTCGTAGAAGCATAAGATTGGCGAGACGACAACGATGCTACGATGGAGATCAAGGTGTCGCGCCGGTGACGATGGTGATCATGACGGTGCTTCGGAGATGGAGATCACAAGCACAAGATGATGATGGCCATATCATATCACTTATATTGATTGCATGTGATGTTTATCTTTTATGCATCTTATCTTGCTTTGATTGACGGTAGCATTATAAGATGATCTCTCACTAAATTTAAGATAAAAGTGTTCTCCCTGAGTATGCACCGTTGCCAAAGTTCGTCGTGCCCAGACACCACGTGATGATCGGGTGTGATAAGCTCTACGTGCATCTACAAAGTGCAAGCAGTTTTGCACACGCAGAATACTCAGGTTAAACTTGACGAGCCTAGCATATGCAGATATGGCCTCGGAACACTGAGACAAAAGGTCGAGCGTGAATCATATAGTAGATATGATCAACATAGTGATGTTCACCATTGAAAACTACTCCATTTCACGTGATGATCGGTATGGTTTAGTTGATTTGGATCACGTGATCACTTAGAAGATTAGAGGGATGCTTTTCTAAGTGGGAGTTCTTAGTAATATGATTAATTGAACTTAAATTTATCATGAACTTAGTACCTGATAGTATCTTGCTTGTTTATGTTTGATTGTAGATAGATGGCCCGTGTTGTTGTTCCGTTGAATTATAATGCGTTCCTTGAGAAAGCAAAGTTGAAAGATGATGGTAGCAATTATATGGACTGGGTCCGTAACTTGAGGATTATCCTCATTGCTGCACAAAAGAATTACATCCTGGAAGCACCGTCGGGTGCCAGGCCTGCTGCTGATGCAACTGACGATGTTAAGAACGTCTGGCAGAGCAAAGCTGATGACTACTCGATAGTTCAATGTGCCATGCTTTACGGCTTAGAACCGGGTCTTCAACGACGTTTTGAACGTCATGGAGCATATGAGATGTTCCAGGAGTTGAAGCTAATATTTCAAGCAAATGCCCGGATTGAGAGATATGAAGTCTCCAATAAGTTCTATAGCTGCAAGATGGAGGAGAACAGTTCTGTCAGTGAGCATATACTCAAAATGTCTGGGTATAATAATCACTTGATTCAACTGGGAGTTAATCTTCCAGATGATTGCGTCATTGACAGAATTCTCCAATCACTGCCACCAAGCTACAAGAGCTTCGTGATGAACTATAATATGCAAGGGATGATAAGAATTCCCGAGCTCTTCGCAATGCTGAAAGCTGCGGAGGTAGAAATCAAGAAGGAGCATCAAGTGTTGATGGTCAACAAGACCACTAGTTTCAAGAAAAAGGGCAAAGGGAAGAAGAAGGGGAACTTCAAAAAGAACAGCAAGCAAGTTGCTGCTCAGGAGAAGAAACCCAAGTCTGGACCTAAGCCTGAAACTGAGTGCTTCTACTGCAAGCAGACTGGTCACTGGAAGCGGAACTGCCCCAAGTATTTGGCGGATAAGAAGGATGGCAAGGTGAACAAAGGTATATGTGATATACATGTTATTGATGTGTACCTTACTAGAGCTCGCAGTAGCACCTGGGTATTTGATACTGGTTCTGTTGCTAATATTTGCAACTCGAAACAGGGACTACGGATTAAGCGAACACTGGCGAAGGACGAGGTGACGATGCGCGTGGGAAATGGTTCCAAAGTCGATGTGATCGCGGTCGGCACGCTACCTCTACATCTACCATCGGGATTAGTATTAGACCTAAATAATTGTTATTTGGTGCCAGCGTTGAGCATGAACATTATATCTGGATCTTGTTTGATGCGAGACGGTTATTCATTTAAATCAGAGAATAATGGTTGTTCTATTTATATGAGTAATATCTTTTATGGTCATGCACCCTTGAAGAGTGGTCTATTTTTTATGAATCTCGATAGTAGTGATACACATATTCATAATGTTGAAGCCAAAAGATGCAGAGTTGATAATGATAGTGCAACTTATTTGTGGCACTGCCGTTTAGGTCATATCGGTGTAAAGCGCATGAAGAAACTCCATACTGATGGACTTTTGGAACCACTTGATTATGAATCACTTGGTACTTGCGAACCGTGCCTCATGGGCAAGATGACTAAAACGCCGTTCTCCGGTACTATGAAGAGAGCAACAAATTTGTTGGAAATCATACATACAGATGTATGTGCTCAGATTGAATGTTGAAGGCTCGTGGCGGATATCGTTATTTTCTCACTTCACCAGATGATTAAGCAGATATGGGTATCTACTAATGAAACATAAGTCTGGAAACATTTGAAAAGTTCAAAGAATTTCAGAGTGAAGTTGAAAATCATCGTAACAAGAAAATAAAGTTTCTACGATCTGATCGTGGAGGAGAATAATTTGAGTTACGAGTTTGGTTTACATTTGAAACAATGTGGAATAGTTTCGCAACTCACGCCACCCGGAACACCACAGCGTAATGGTGTGTCCGAACGTCGTAATCGTACTTTACTTGATATGGTGCGATTTATGATGTCTCTTACAGATTTACCGCTATCGTTTTGGGGTTATGCTTTAGAGACGACCGCATTCACATTAAATAGGGCACCATCAAAATTCATTGAGACGACGCCTTATGAACTATGGTTTGCCAAGAAACCAAAGTTGTCGTTTCTGAAAGTTTGGGGCTGCGATGCTTATGTGAAAAAGCTTCAACCTGATAAGCTCGAACCCAAATCGAAGAAACGTGTCTTCATAGGATACCCGAAGGAGACTGTTGGGTACAGCTTCTATCACAGATCCGAAGGCAAGACATTTGTTGCTAAGAATGGATCCTTTCTAGAGAAGGAGTTTCTCTCGAAAGAAGTGAGTGGGAGGAAAGTAGAACTTGACGAGGTAACTGTACCTGCTCCCTTATTGGAAAGTAGTACATCAAGAACTGTTTCTGTGACACCTACACCAATTAGTGAGGAAGCTAATGATGATCATGAAACTTCAGAACAAGTACTACTGAACCTCGTAGATCAACCAGAGTAAGATCCGCACCAGAGTGGTACGGTAATCCTGTTCTGGAAGTCATGCTACTAGATCATGATGAACCTACGAACTATGAAGAAGCGATGGTGAGCCCAGATTCCGCAAATGGCTTGAGCCATGAAATCTGAGATGGGATCCATGTATGAGAACAAAGTGTGGACTTGGTTGACTTGCCCGATGATCGGCAAGCCATGAGAATAAATGGATCTTCAAGAAGAAGACTGACGCTGACGGTAATGTTACTGTCTACAAAGCTCGACTTGTCGCAAAAGTCAAGGTTTTCGACAAGTTCAGGATTGACTACGATGAGACCTTCTCACCCGTAGCGATGCTTAAGTCTGTCCGAATCATGTTAGCAATTGCCGCATTTTATGATTATGAAATTTGGCAGATGGATGTCAAAACTGCATTCCTGAATGGATTTCTGGAAGAAGAGTTGTATATGATGCAGCCGGAAGGTTTTGTCGATCCAAAGGGAGCTAACAAAGTGTGCAAGCTCCAGCGATCCATTTATGGACTGGTGCAAGCCTCTCGGAGTTGGAATAAACGCTTTGATAGTGTGATCAAAGCATTTGGTTTTGTACAGACTTTTGGAGAAGCCTGTATTTACAAGAAAGTGAGTGGGAGCTCTATAGCATTTCTGATATTATATGTGGATGACATATTGCTAATTGGAAATGATATAGAATTTCTGGATAGCATAAAGGGATACTTGAATAAGAGTTTTTCAATGAAAGACCTCGGTGAAGCTGCTTACATATTGGGCATTAAGATCTATAGAGATAGATCAAGATGCTTAATTGGACTTTCACAAAGCACATACCTTGACAAAGTTTTGAAGAAGTTCAAAATGGATCAAGCAAAGAAAGGGTTCTTGCCTGTGTTACAAGGTGTGAAGTTGAGTAAGACTCAATGCCCGACCACTGCAGAAGATAGAGAGAAAATGAAAGATGTTCCCTATGCTTCAGCCATAGGCTCTATCATGTATGCAATGCTGTGTACCAGACCTGATGTGTGCCTTGCTATAAGTCTAGCAGGGAGGTACCAAAGTAATCCAGGAGTGGATCACTGGACAGCGGTCAAGAACATCCTGAATACCTGAAAAGGACTAAGGATATGTTTCTCGTATATGGAGGTGACAAAGAGCTCATCGTAAATGGTTACGTTGATGCAAGCTTTGACACTGATCCGGACGATTCTAAATCGCAAACCGGATACGTGTTTACATTAAACGGTGGAGCTGTCAGTTGGTGCAGTTCTAAACAAAGCGTCGTGGCGGGATCTACATGTGAAGAGCGGAGTACATAGCTGCTTCGGAAGCAGCAAACGAAGGAGTCTGGATGAAGGAGTTCATATCCGATCTAGGTGTCATACCTAGTGCATCGGGTCCAATGAAAATCTTTTGTGACAATACTGGTGCAATTGCCTTGGCAAAGTAATCCAGATTTCACAAGAGAACCAAGCACAAGAGACGCTTCAATTCCATCCGGGATCTAGTCCAGGTGGGAGACATAGAGATTTGCAAGATACATACGGATCTGAATGTGTTGCAGACCCGTTGACTAAGCCTCTTCCACGAGCAAAACATGATCAGCACCAAGGCTCCATGGGTGTTAGAATCATTACTGTGTAATCTAGATTATTGACTCTAGTGCAAGTGGGAGACTGAAGGAAATATGCCCTAGAGGCAATAATAAAGTTATTATTTATTTCCTTATATCATGATAAATGTTTATTATTCATGCTAGAATTGTATTAACCGGAAACGTAATACTTGTGTGAATACATAGACAAAAGTGTCACTAGTATGCCTCTACTTGACTAGCTCGTTAATCGAAGATGGTTATGTTTCCTAACATAGACATGAGTTGTCATTTGATTAACGGGATCACATCATTAGGAGAATGATGTGATTGACATGACCCATTCCATTAGCTTAGCACCCGATCGTTTAGTATGTTGCTATTGCTTTCTTCATGACTTATACATGTTCCTATGACTATGAGATTATGCAACTCCCGTTTGCCGGAGGAACACTTTGTGTGCTACCAAACGTCACAACGTAACTGGGTGATTATAAAGGTGCTCTACAGGTGTCTCCAAAGGTACATGTTGGGTTGGCGTATTTCGAGATTAGGATTTGTCACTCCGATTGTCGGAGAGGTATCTCTGGGCCCTCTCGGTAATGCACATCACATAAGCCTTGCAAGCATTGCAACTAATGAGTTAGTTGCAGATGATGTATTACAGAACGAGTAAAGAGACTTGCCGGTAACGAGATTGAACTAGGTATTGAGATACCGACGATCGAATCTCGGGCAAGTAACATACCGATGACAAAGGGAACAACGTATGTTGTTATGCGTCTGACCGATAAAGATCTTCGTAGAATATGTAGGAGCCAATATGAGCATCCAGGTTCCGCTATTGGTTATTGACCGGAGACGTGTCTCGGTCATGTCTACATTGTTCTCGAACCCGTAGGGTCCGCACGCTTAAGGTTTACGATGACAGTTTATTATGAGTTTATATATTTTGATGTACCGAAGGTTGTTCGGAGTCCCGGATGTGATCACGGACTTGATGAGGAGTCTCGAAATGGTCGAGACATAAAGATCGATATATTGGACGACTATATTTGGACACCGGAAAGGTTCCGGGTAAGATTGGGACAATACCGGATCACCGGGAGGTTATCGGAACCCCCGGGAGGTATATGGGCCTTATTGGGCCTTAGTGGAAAGGAGGGGAAAGGAGCAAGGGGGGCCCCCCAAGCCCAATCCGAATTGGGAGGGCCCCTTTCCTTCCTCCCTCCTTCCTCTTCCTTCCCTCTCCTACTCCTAATAGGAAAAAGGGGAGTCCTACTCCCGGTGGGAGTTGGACTCCCTAGGGCGCGCCACCCTCCTTGGCCGGCCCCCTCCTCCACTCCTTTATATACGGGGGCAGGGGGCACCTAGAGACACAACATTGATGATTGATCTCTTAGCCGTGTGCGGTGCCCCCCTCCACCATACACTCGATAATATTGTAGCGGTGCTTAGGCGAAGCCTGCGACGGTAGAACATCAAGATCGTCACCACGCCGTCGTGCTGACGGAACTTCCCCGACACTTTGCTGGATCGGAGTCCGGGGATCGTCATCGAGCTGAACGTGTGCAAAAACTCGGAGGTGCCGTAGTTTCGGTGCTTGATCGGTCGGGCCGTGAAGACGTACGACTACATCAACCGCGTTGTTATAACGCTTCCGCTTCCGGTCTACGAGGGTACGTAGACAACACTCTCCCTCTCATTGCTGTGCATCACCATGATCTTGCGTGTGCGTAGGAATTTTTTAAAATTACTATGTTCCCCAACAGACGGAGGCGATGCCGGGCGTGGAGGCGGTGATGAAGACCGCTCAAGCCGCTCGAGGGAGGCCGCCGGTGACGCGGGCCGCGCAGGAGTAGCCGTGACTGACGCCGGCCCAGGTACGGAGGCCGTCGCTGGCGTCGGTCCGGTTGCAAGGGCAGGCGTGGTTTCGGAGACGGGGTCGAAAGCGGGAGGCGGCGCATGCACATGCACCGGCTGATCGACGTGCATCACAGGAGATGCATCGGGAAGTAGTTCCAGGCGAGCACCACGTCCAATTCCTGCACCATGATTAGGTAACAACACAGGCGAATATACAACATCTTCAAATTGGCCAAACATAATAGGAGATGAATGCATAGATGGAGGTGTGGTGGGTTGCTGCGGCATGGCTGAAAAGGGGAAGACGTTCTCATCAAACACAACATCACGAGATATGTCGACACGATTTGTTGGCACATGAAGGCACTTGTAGCCTTTATGGAGAGAACTATATCCCAAGAACACACATTTCTTCGACCAAAACTCAAGCTTTCTATGATTATATGGACGAAGATGGGGCCAACAGGCACACCCGAACACCTTAAAAAGGTATAGTCAAGAGTTTCATGTAAAAGAAGCTCAATAGGAGTTTTCATATTAAGGACACGCGCAGGTAATCTGTTAATAAGAAAACACGTTGTAGCAAAGGCATCACTCCAAAAGCGAAGAGGTACAGAGGCGTGAGCCAGGAGTGTGAGTCCGGTCTCAACTACATGTCGATGCTTGCGCTCAACAGCGCCATTTTTGCTGATGTGTGTGAGGACATGATTGTGACGCCCCGAGACCGATGTGCCAGGTGTCGTCCAGTTATTCGCTATTGTTGCCTTGTCATTGCTTGCGTGTCATGCATTGCATATCATGTCATCATGTGCATTTCATTTGCATACATGTTCGTCTCATGCATCCAAGCATTTTCCCCGTTGTCCGTTTTGCAATCCGGCGCTCCGTTCTCCTCCGGTGGTCTTTTCTACCTTTCTTTTCTGTGTGGGGATTAAACATTTCCGGATTGGACCGAGACTTGCCAAGCGGCCTTGGTTTACTACCGGTAGACCGCCTGTCAAGTTTCGTACCATTTGGACTTCGTTTGATGCTCCAACGGTTAACCGAGGGACCGAAAAGGCCTCATGTGTGTTGCAGCCCAACACCCTTCCAAAGTGGCCCAAAACTCACCTAAACCCCTTCCATCATCTCGGTCGTTCGATCACGATCGCGTGGCAAAAAACCGCACCTCATTTGGACTCTCCTAGCTCCCTCTACCTATAAATATGTGCTCCCCTCCCGAAATTCGCGGGAACCCTAGCGTCTTCCTCCTCGCGCCACCGGACATGTCCGTCCCGCCGCTAGACGTGTCCGCCGCCGCTGCCACATCACTCCGACCAATGGGAGCCTGCCACGTCATCTCGGAGACCGCTCCCGGCCAACCAGAGCGCGCCACATCAACCCGCGCCGCGTCCTTCTCTCTCCTCCCCACCGCCGCGGCCCGCCAGGCCCATCGCGGGCCCGCGGGACCCAACTGCCGCCGCCCCGCGCCTGTCATCCCCGCCGCCATGCCCGAGGCGCTGCCTCCGTGTCGGGGCGCCACGCCGCCGTGCACCTCCCACCGGCGACCGACCCGTCACCTCGTCGCCGGGCGTCGCCCCGCCGCGCCGGCCTCCGCCTCCAACGCCGCCGTCCGCCATCGCCACCGGCGAGCCTCTCCAGCAAGGCCGGCCGCCCTCGTTCCCAGCGCCGCCGGAGCCAACCGCGCCGCCTTCCGACGAACGCTGCGCCGCCCCGCTCCTCTCCGGCGCCCCCAAGCTCCTCCGGCCGCCGTCCCCGTCGTCTCCGGCGAGATCCGCCGTCCTCGTCATCCACGTCAACCGGGACCAGATCCACCACACCCTCCATCCAAACGCCGCGTCCACATCCCGGATATCCTCATCCCGCGTTGACTTTTTCGCGGAGGTATAATTTCACTAAGTCCCCGAAATGCCCAGATTCATATGGCCATGTTCATCGTGCCGTAACTTTGCATCCGTAGCTCCGATTCATGCATATAGCATATCAAAATGTTCGTCTCAGAGAGTACATCATTTCATCTCATTCCATCATTTTCATTTGAGTTCATCTTGATGCCCAAAATGCTGTTGGAAGAGTGCTATTTAAGATAATTGTCAGATCTGCTGCTCCAAATAGCTATTTGTCATTTTTGCCATGATTAACGTGTGCATGATATGCCCCTGGGCTCTTCATGAGTTTTGTTATATGCTTTGCCATCTTTCCAGAGGTGCAACCCATGTATTTTTGTGATGTGTGTGGTGACTAGCACAAGCTTGCAAAGTGGAGCATTCGTTAATGCCGATTTCAGGGACTTAGCAAATCCACTAAGTCCTTGATCTGTTTATCTCAATATGCCATATGTTCTTATTGTTTCCTAGTGATCCGTGCCTCTTTTGAGAATTATCAGTAAGGATGTTTTGTTAATCTTGTAGTGCTCTATCCATCCATGTCTTTGTTTGCAATTATGGAGCACCCTAGCTTGAGTCAATCGAGCTCTACTTTTGCTATTTCGTGAATCTGGGCAGATTGTCTACTTGTTAGCGATTTTGCCGAGGATGTTGTAGTTGATCCGTGCATGCTATGTTATTGTTCTTGCCATGTATAGCTTATAATGTGTATTCTTGATGTGTATGCTTAGATTGTCATGGACATGCTCTGTAGTGAGTGCATCGAGCTCGTAAACATGCTACTTGATATCTGTTTCAGCATGCTCCAGTTTTCACAAAGTCTGAGAACTGATTATGTTTTTGCCATGTTCACATGCTTGCAAATTTATTTCCTAATCCCTTTTGTCTCAAGGTCACTAAGGGACTTTTGTTAAGCTCTTTGAGTAGCTCCATGCCATGCTTTACTTTGCCATGTTTAGGTCCTGTAGCATATAGTTTTCATGCTCCAAAGTGTGCTACCTGATCTGAAATTCCAGACAAGTGTTAATTTCACTGTCTGAAATCTGTTTACCAAATGCATTTTTGCCATGCTAGTTTGAACCTGTTATTGGATGAATTGGCCGTAGCTCAGTGCTAGTCTTTTGTTAAGAATCATGAATGGATCCCTGCCATGTATTTTTTGCCATGTTTGAGTGTTGTAGCATGTTCATCTTGTTGCATTTAGATGGCTACTTGCTGTAAATCGCAGAACGTGGTCATATTTGAATTGCTTGCCATTTCCAAACCGTAACTCCGATTCCGGCGTTCTTTATATCGTTTTCAAGCGATTTCATCTCATCTTTCCAGTGGCAACACTTGGATTCCATGTTGAGGCCAGGTTCATTCATCTCTTGTCAAATCTGCATATGCATCGCATACCGCATCCCGCATATCATATCATGTTCATGTGTTGGCTGTTTACTATGTTGTGTGCTTCTTTCCGGTGTTTGCTTCTTCGGGTTGGTTCCGGTAACGTCGCGTTTGTGAGGACCCGTTCGTCTACGTCCGTTTGTCTTCTTCATGGACTCGTTCTTCTTCCTTGCGGGATTTCAGGCAAGATGATCATACCCTCGAAATCACTTCTATCTTTGCTTGCTAGTTGCTCGCTCTTTTGCTATGCCTATGTTGCGATACCTACCACTTGCTTATCATGCCTCCCATATTGTTGAACCAAGCCTCTAACCCACCTTGTCCTAGCAAACCGTTGATTGGCTATGTTATCGCTTTGCTCAGCCCCTCTTATAGCGTTGTTAGTTGCAGGTGAAGATTGAAGTTTGTTCCTTGTTGGAACATGGAGATCGTTCCTTGTTGGAACATTGTTTACTTGTTGGGATATCACAATATATCTTATTTAATTAATGCATCTATATACTTGGTTAAGGGTGGAAGGCTCGGCCTTATGCCTGGTGTTTTGTTCCACTCTTGCCGCCCTAGTTTCCGTCATATCGGTGTTATGTTCCCAGATTTTGCGTTCCTTACGCGGTTGGGTTATAATGGGAACCCCTTGACAGTTCGCCTTGAATAAAACTCCTCCAGCAAGGCCCAACCTTGGTTTTACCATTTGCCACCTAGCCTTTTTCCCTTGGGAGTCGCGCATCCCGAGGGCCATCTTTATTTCAAACCCCCGGGCCAGTGCTTGTCTAAGTGTTGGTCCAACCCAGAGCACCGTTCGGGGCCGTCCCTTGGCAACTTGGGTTACGTTGGCTCCCGTACGCTTAGCTTATCTGGTGTGCCCTGAGAACGAGATATGTGCAGCTCCTATCGGGATTTGTCGGCACAACGGGTGGTCTTGTTGGACTTGTTTTACCATTGTTGAGGATGTCTTGTAGAACCGGGATACCGAGTCTGATTGGAATGTCTCGAGAGGAGGTCTATTCCTTCGTTGACCGTGAGAGCTTGTCATGGGCTAAGTTGGGACACCCCTGCAGGGATTTGAACTTTCGAAAGCCGTGCCCGCGGTTATGGGCAGATGGGAATTTGTTAACGTCCGGTTGTAGAAAACCTGAAGTTGACCTTAATTAAAATATATCAACCGCGTGTGTTACTGTGATGGTCTCTTTCCGGCGGAGTCCGGGAAGTGAACACGGTGTTGGAGTTATGCTTGACGTAGGTTGTTTTAGGATCACTTCTTGATCATACTTTTATCGACCGTGCTTTGCCTTCTCTTCTCGCTCTCATTTGCGTATGTTAGCCACCATATATGCTAGTCGCTTGCTGCAGCTCCACCTCATACCTTTACCTTACCCATAAGCTTAAATAGTCTTGATCGCGAGGGTGCGAGATTGTTGAGTCCCCGTGACTCATAGATACTTCCAAAACCAGCTTGCAGGTGCCGATGAGACCATGCAGGTGACGCAACCAAGCTCAGGAGGAGCTCAATGAAGATCTTGTCCTTTGTGTTGTTCCGTTCTAGTTGATCAGTAGTGGAGCCCGGTTGGGGTCGATCGGGGACCTTTGTCGCTCTTGGGGTTCTTCTTTTATTTTGGTTCCGTAGTCGGACCTTGATTGTATTTGGATGATGTAATGCTTTATTCATGTATTGTGTGAAGTGGCGATTGTAAGCCAACTATGTATCTCTTTCCCTTATGTATTACATGGGTTGTGTGAAGATTACTCCTTTGCGACTTGTTTCAAATGCGGTATGC
>NC_053022.1:583350539-583367281 GCF_003073215.2 Triticum urartu
GAGGTAAAGAATTATATATAAGGAAGTGCTATTTCGGCCATCGGGACAAGTTTCGGGGTCACGTATTGTACCGGGACCACCGGAAGGGTCCCGGTCCACCGGGTGGGGCCACCTGCCCCGGGGGCCACATGGGCTGTAGGGGTGCGCCTTGGCCTACATGGGCCAAGGGCACCAGCCCCAAGAGGCCCATGCGCCTAGGGTTCACAAAAGGGAAGAGTCCCACTAGTGGAAGGCACCTCCTAGGTGCCTTGGGGGGGAGGGAAACCTCCCTTGGCCGCCGCCCCCCTAGGAGATTGGATCTCCTAGGGCCGGCGCCCCCCCTTGGCCCTCCTATATATAGTGGGGGAAGGAGGGCTTTTCATCCACGCCTTTGGTTGCCTCCTTCTCCCTCTCCAACACCTCCTCCTCCTCCATAGCGCTTGGCGAAGCCCTGACGGAGTACTGCAGCTCCATCACCACCACGCCGTCGTGCTGCTGCTGGAGCCATCTTCCTCAACCTCTCCTTCCCTCTTGCTGGATCAAGAAGGAGACGTTACGCTGACCGTACGTGTGTTGAACGCGGAGGTGCCGTCCGTTCGGTGCTAGGATCTCCGGTGATTTGGATCACGTCGTGTTCGACTACCTCATCCCCGTTCTTTGAACGCTTCCGCTCGCGATCTACAAAGGTATGTAGATGCATCCGATCACTCGTTGCTAGATGAACTCATAGATGGATCTTGGTGAAACCGTAGGAAAATTTTGTTTTCTGCAACGTTCCCCAACACTTCCTCTTTGAAAGGCTTTTCGCTTACCTGGTCGAGAGCCCCTGAATCCGGCGTTTACCACCGTATTATCTGCTACCTCTTTATTTACGCTTGTTTTTGTGCGTCGTGGTTTTCCATTGCCATCCCTGACTTCGGATGTGCTTGGGTCGCTGGTGCTGCTACGGGCCAACCAGCTGTCTTCGCCCGCGCAAAAGCGGGTCATGAGGCTTGTTAGGGCTGCCATTGTTCTCGGTTTTTCTTGGCCGAGGTGTCTGGCGAGCCATTCGTCTCGGACGCTGTGTTTAAAAGCTGCTAAGGCTTCGGCGTCCGGACAGTCGACGATTTGGTTCTTCTTGGTGAGGAACCTATTCCAAAGCTTTCGGGCGGACTCTCCGGACTGTTGGATTATATGACTTAAATCGTCTGCATCCGGAGGTCGGACATAAGTCCCTTGAAAATTAGCCCGAAAAGCGTCCTCGAGCTCCTCCCAACTTCCAATTGAGTTTTCGGGGAGGCTTTTCAGCCAGTGCCGAGCTGGCCCTTTAAGCTTGAGGGGCAAGTATTTAATGGCATGGAGATCGTCTCCGAGCCATATGGATATGGAGGATAAAGTCCTCATCCAGACCCAGGGTCTGTGGTCCCGTCGTACGCCTCTATGTTCACTGGTTTGAATCCTTCTGGGAATTCATGGTCCAGCACCTCATCGGTAAACATAGGGGTGTGCGGCACCCCTGTATTGGGATGTGCCATGGCGTTCGGACGGTTGTAGTATTCGGTTTTGATTTTGTGCCGGAGCGCGCTTCCTAGATCCATAGATGGATCTGGTCGTACCGGAATTTTTGGCGCAAGTTCTCACGTAGATCGTGTGTTGACTTATGTGCGACTTTGTTAGCCGCTCTATCGCGGTCACAAGGTGGTGGATCCGGCCGGTTGGCCGTATCATTTGGCTGTGTGGGCTCTAAGGCCTCATTCGAATTCAGGTAATAGCTTGCGCTTTGGATAGCTATTTGTGTGGTAACTTCCACCATACTTTGTTTCTTGTCGAGCACTTTGTTCCACCTGCTGTTGAGCGTATCTTGTGCGGCCTTAAGCCTTTGCTTCTGCTTCTTCAGCTCCTCGCTGTGGCAATAAGCCTTCTGCGAGGTTCTCTTGCTCCAAGTGTTTCCGGGATGATGTGTGCATCTTCGTCCGGACTGTTTTCCTCCCCAGACGGGGTTTGATGAGGTTTATCCTTGGCGTCGCCGTGTTCGGACACCGGATCCGCACTATGTTCGCCGTTTGCATCTTGATCGTGCTCTGCCACGGTGCAGTCGTCGTTTCTTCTAGAGTCGACTGGACTGTTATTTCCTCTTGCGCTGTTATCGCTGTTTTTGCTATGGCGGGACTTAGAGCGGCGCCGACGTCGGCGCTTGGGTTGCTTGGAGGGGGCATCCTCCGCTGTCTCTTCGCCATTGCCCTCTTTGGGTGTATCCACCATGTATATGTCATGTGATGAAGTGGTTGTCCGGCGCCCTGTGGGCGCTGGTTCCTGTTCGTCTCCTGCATCTTCGTTCATGCCGTCGATGTCTTCGGAGTCGAAGTTAAGCATGTCGGTTAAGTCGTCGACAGTGGCTACCAAGTGGGTGGTGGGTGGGCAGCGAATTTCTTCGTCGTCCGCATCCCATTCTAGTCCGACATAGTTCGGCCAAGGTTCTCCTGACAGGGAGAGACCTTAATGAATTTAGCACATCGCCAAAAGGTGAGTGCTGAAAGATATCCGCGGAGGTGAACTCCATGATCGCCCAGTCGGGTCGACGGGCACGGATGTAAGCGGCTCGGAGTCCGTGGCCGGATGAATCCAGTGGTTCGGCACACGCTCTCGTAAGGGGTGAAGTCAGCATCCGGCTCTATCGCCGCTGAGAGCGCGACCTCCGTGGCGGGGTCTATCCCTCCGCTCTCGGATGGCGCGATTTGCTCCGGATTGACGGAGTAGAGTTGCAGATGCGATCTCCCGAATACTGTCCGACGTAGAGTTATGTCATGCTCGTCGTGACTGTGCGGCGCACCTGACACAGCTCGAATCCGTCGAAGATCAAGTCTCCGCGATGTCGGCAGTGTAGTTTAAGTTTCCGAATCTGACCTGATGGCCAGGGGCGTAGCTCTCGATCTGCTCCAGATGGCCAAGCGAATTGGCCCGCAGTGCGCGCCGAATACAAATCTGTCCGGGGAGGAAAACCTCACCCTGGACCGCATCGCTACCGATGATCGAAGGAGCCATCAAGCCTTATGGTGACGACACAGTGGAACTCTCAATGAAAGCACCAATGTCGGTGTCAAAACCGGCGGATCTCGGGTAGGGGGTCCCGAACTGTGCGTCTAAGGCGGATGGTAACAGGAGGCAGGGGACACGATGTTTACCCAGGTTCGGGCCCTCTTGATGGAGGTAATACCCTACGTCCTGCTTGATTGTTCTTGATGATATGAGTATTACAAGAGTTGATCTACCACGAGATCAGAGGCTAAACCCTAAAAGCTAGCCTATGGTATGATTGTATGTTGTCCTACGGACTAAACCCTCCGGTTTATATAGACACCGGAGGGGGCTAGGGTTACACAAGGTCGGTTACAAAGGAGGAGATAACACATATCCGTATTGCCTAGCTTGCCTTCCACGCCAAGTAGAGTCCCATCCGGACACGAGACGAAGTCTTCAATCTTGTATCTTCATAGTCCAACAGTCTGGCCAAAGGATATAGTCCGGCTGTCCGAGACCCCCTAATCCAGGACTCCCTCAACCGCCCTCTGGCATCTTGCTCTGGTTGACTTACGAGGTTCGATAGTAACTTGATCTGAAGTTTCATGATCATCATCATTAGCTTCCTCACTAATTGGTGTAGGTGTCACAGGAACCGTTTTCTGTGATGAACTACTTTCCAATAAGGGAGCAGGTACAATTACCTCATCAAGTTCTACTTTCTTCCCACTCACTTCTTTCGAGAGAAACTCCTTCTCTAGAAAGGATCCATTCTTAGCAACGAATGTCTTGCCTTCGGATCTGTGATAGAAGGTGTACCCAACAGTTTCCTTTGGGTATCCTATGAAGACACATTTCTCCGATTTGGGTTCGAGCTTATCAGGTTGAAGCTTTTTCACATAAGCATCGCAGCCCCAAACTTTAAGAAACGACAACTTTGGTTTCTTGCCAAACCATGGTTCATAAGGCGTTGTCTCAGCGGATTTTGATGGTGCCCTATTTACATGAATGCAGTTGTCTCTAAAGCATAACCCCAAAACGATAGCGGTAAATCAGTAAGAGACATCATAGATCGCACCATATCCAGTAAAGTACGATTATGACGTTCAGACACACCATTATGTTGTGATGTTCTGGGTGGCGTGAGTTGCGAAACTATTCCGCATTATTTCAAATGTAAACCAAACTCATAACTCAAATATTCTAGTCCACGATCAGATCGTAGAAACTTTATTTTCTTGTTACGATGATTTTCCACTTCACTCTGAAATTCTTTAAACTTTTCAAATGTTTCAGACTTATGTTTCATTAAGTACCCATATCTGCTCAAATCATCTATGAAGGTGAGAAAATAACGATACCCGCCGCGAGCCTCAACATTCGCCGGACCACATACATCAGTATGTATGATTTCCAACAAATCTGTTGCTCGCCCTATTGTTCTGGAGAACGGCATTTTAGTCATCTTGCCCATGAGGCATGGTTCACAAGTACCAAGTGATTCATAATCAAGTGATTCCAGAAGTCCATCAGTATGGAGTTTGTTCATGCGCTTTACACGAATATGACCCAAACGGCAGTGCCACAAATAAGTTGCACTATCATTATCAACTCTGCATCTTTTGGCTTCAACATTATGAATATGTGTATCACTACTATCGAGATTCAACACAAATAGACCACTCTTCAAGGGTGCATGACCATAAAAGATATTACTCATATAAATAGAACAACCATTATTCTCAGAATTAAAAGAATAACTGTCTCGCATCAAACAAGATCCAGATATAATGTTCTTGCTTAACGATAGCACCAAATAACAATTATTTAGGTCTAAAACTAATCCCGAAGGTAGATGTAGAGGTAGTGTGCCGACGGCGATCACATCGACTTTGGAACCATTTCCCACACGCATCGTCACCTCGTCCTTAGCCAGTCTTCGCTTAATCTGTAGTCCTTGTTTCAAGTTGCAAATATTAGCAACAGAACTAGTATCAAATACCCAGGTGCTACTGCGAGCTCTAGTAAGGTACACATCAATAACATGTATATCACATATACCTTGTTCACCTTGCCATCCTTCTTATCCGCCAAATACTTGGGGTAGTTCCGCTTCCAGTGACCTGTCACTTTGCAGTAGAAGCACTCAGTCTCAGGCTTAGGTCCAGACTTGGGTTTCTTCTCTTGAGCAGCAACTTGCTTATCGTTCTTCTTGAAGTTCCCTTTCTTCTTCCCTTTACCCTTTTTCTTGAAACTGGTGGTCTTGTTGACCATCAACACTTGATGCTCCTTCTTGATTTCTACCTCTGCGGCCTTTAGCATTACGAAGAGCTCGGGAGTCGTCTTATCCATCCCTTGCATATTATAGTTCATCACTAAGCTCTTGTAGCTTGGTGGTAGTGATTGAAGAACTCTATCAATGACACTATCAACCGGAAGATTAACTCCGAGCTGAGTCAAGTGATTATGGTACCCAGACATTCTGAGTATATGTTCACTGACAGAACTATTCTCCTCCATCTTGCAGTTGTAGAACTTATTGGAGACTTCATATCTCTCAATCCGGGAATTTTCTTGAAATATTAACTTCAACTCCTGGAACATCTCATATGCTCCATGACATTCAAAACAACGTTGAAGTCCCGGTTCTAAGCCGTAAATCATGGCACACTAAACTATTGAGTAGTCATCATCTTTGCTCTGCCCGACGTTCATAACATCTGGCGTTGTTCCTGCAGCGGGTTTGGCATCCAGCGGTGCTTCCAGGACGTAATTTTTCTATACAACAATGAGGATAATCCTCAAGTTACGAACCCAGTCCGTGTAATTGCTACCATCATATTTCAACTTTGCTTTCTCAAGGAACGCATTAAAATTCAAAAGAACAACAGCCCGGGCCATCTATCTACAATAACATAGATAAGCAAAATACTATCAGGTACTAAGTTCATGATAAATTTAAGTTCAATAAATCATATTACTTAAGAACTCCCACTTAGATAGACATCCCTCTAATCATATAAGTGATCACGTGATCCATATTAACTAAACCATAACCGATCGTCACGTGAAATGGAGTAGTTTTCAATGGTCAACATCACTATGTTGATCATATCTACTATATGATTCACGCTCGACCTTGTCTCAGTGTTCCGAGGCCATATCTGCATATGCTAGGCTCCTCAAGTTTAACCCGAGTATTCTAGGTGTGTAAAACTGTCTTACACCCGTTGTAGATGAACGTTGAGCTTATTACATCCGATCATCACGTGGTGTCTCGGCACGACAAACTTTGGCAACGGTGCATACTCAGGGAGAACACTTTTACCTTGAAATTTAGTGAGAGATTATCTTATAATGCTACCGTCAAACAAAGCAGAATAGGATGCATAAAGGATAAACATCACATGCAATCAATATAAGTGATATGGTCATCATCATCTTGTGCCTTTGATCTCCATCTCCAAAGCACCGTCATGATCAGCATCGTCACCGGCGCAACACCTTGATCTCCATCATAGCATTGTTGTCATCTCGCCAACTATTGCTTCTACGACTATCGCTACCGCTTAGTGATAAAGTAAGGCAATTACAGGGCGATTGCATTGCATACAATAAAGCAACAACCATATGGCTCCCGCTAGTTGCCGATAACTCTGTTACAAAACATGATCATCTCATACAATAAATATAGCATCATGTCTTGACCATATAGCATCAAGTTTTATGTGGCTGCTACGGGCTGAGCAAGAACCATTATTACCTACGCATCAAAAACCACAACGATAGTTCGTCAAGTTAGTGCTGTTTTAACCTCCTCAAGGACCGGGCGTAGCCACACTCAGTTCAACTACAGTTGGAGAAACCGACACTCGCCAGCCACCTATGTGCAAAGCACGTCGGTACAACCAGTCTCACGTAAGCGTACGCGTAATGTCGGTCCGGGCCACTTCATCCAACAATACCACCGAACCAAAGTATGACATGCTGGTAAGAAGTATGACTTGTATCGCCCACAACTCACTTGTGTTCTATTCATGCATATAATATCTACGCAATAACCTGGCTCGGATGCCACTGTTGGGGAACGTAGTAATTTTTGCACACGCAAGATCATGGTGATGCATAGCAACAAGAGGGGAGAGTGTTGTCCACATACCCTCGTAGACCACTATGTGGAAGCGTTATAACAATGCGATTGATGTAGTTGTACGTCTTCACAATCGACCGATCCTCAGCACCGAACGTATGGCACCTTCGCATTCAGCACACGTTCAGCTCGGTGATGTCCCGCGAACTCACGATCCAGTAGAGCTCGGGGAAGAGTTTCGTCAACACGACGGCGTCGTGATGATGTTGATGAAGCTACCGTCGCAGGGCTTCGCCTAAGCACCGCTACGATATAACCGAGGTGGATTATGGTGGAGGGGGGCACCGCACACGGCTAAGAGATCAATAGATCAATTGTTGTCTATGGGGTGCCCCTTGCCCCTGTATATGAAGGAGCTAGGGGGAAGGCGACCGGCCAAGGAGGAGGGCGCACCATGGGAGGAGTCCTACTCCCACCGGGAGTAGGACTCCCTCTTTTCCTAGTTGGAGTAGGAGAGGAGAAGGAAGGGAGAGAAGAGAGAATGAAAGGGGCGCGACGCCCCCTCCTTGTCCAATTCGAACTAGAGGGGGAGGGGCGCGCGGCTGCCCTTTGCCGCCCCTCCTCTTCTCCCACTAAGGCCCATTAGGCCCAATATACTCCCCGGGGGGTTCCGGTAACCCCCCAGTACTTCGGTAAATGTCCGAAACCTCACGGAACCTTTCTTATATCCGAACATAGTCATCCAATATATCGATCTTTACATCTTGACCATTTCGAGACTCCTCGTCATATCCGTGATCATATCTGGGACTCCGAACTACCTTCGGTACATCAAAACACAAAAACTCATAATACCGATCGTCACAGAACTTTAAGCGTGCGGACCCTACAGGTTCAAGAACTATGTAGACATGACCGAGACATGTCTCCGGCCAATAACCAATAGCGGAACCTGGATGCTCATATTGGTTCCTATATATTCTACGAAGATCTTTATCGGTCAAAACCGCATAACAATATACGTTGTTCCCTTTGTCATCCGTATGTTACTTGCCCGAGATTCGATCATCGGTATCCCAATACCTAGCTCAATCTCGTTACCAGCAAGTCTCTTTACTCGTTCCATAATACAACATCCCACACCTAACTCATTAGTCACATTGCTTGAAAGGCTTATAGTGATGTGCATTACCGAGAGGGACCAAAGATACCTCTCCGACAATCGGAGTGAGTAATCCTATTCTTGATCTATGCCAACTCCACGAATAGTAACCAACAAGTATAGGGGATCGCAACAGTTTTCGAGGGTAGAGTATTCAACCCAAATTTATTGATTCGACACAAGGGGAGCCAAAGAATATTCTCAAGTATTAGCAGCTGAGTTGTCAATTCAACCACACCTGGAAACTTAGTATCTGCAGCAAAGTAATATGATAGTAGTGGTAATGGCAGCAAAAGGTAACGGTAGTAAAAGTAATGTTTTTGGTATTTTGTAGTGATGATAGCAAGAGCAACGGGAAAGTAAATAAGCGAAGAACAATATATGGAAAGCTCGTAGGCAATGGACCGGTGATGGAGAATTATGCCGGATGCGGTTCATCATGTAACAGTCATAACATAGGGTGACACAGAACTAGCTCCAGTTCATTGATATAATGTAGGCATGTATTCCGAATATAGTCATACATGCTTATGGAAAAGAACTTGCATGACATCTTTTGTCCTACCCTCCTGTGGCAGCGGGGTCCTTACGGAAACTAAGGGATATTAAGGCCTCCTTTTGATAGAGTACCGGAACAAAGAATTAACACATAGTGAATACATGAACTCCTCAAACTACGGTCATCACCGGTAAGTATCCCGATTATTGTCACTTCGGGGTTAACGGATCATAACACATAATAGTGGACTATAGACTTGCAAGATAGGATCAAGAACACTCATATATTGATGAAAACATAATAGGTTCAGATCTGAAATCATGGCACTCGGGCCCTAGTGACAAGCATTAAGCATAGCAAAGTCATAGCAACATCAATCTCAGAACATAGTGGACACTAGGGATCAAACCCTAACAAAACTAACTCGATTACATGATAAATCTCATCCAACCCATCACAGTCCAGCAAGCCTACGATGGGATTACTCACGCACGGTGGTGAGCATCATGAAATTGGTGATGGAGAATGGTTGGTGATGACGATGGCGACGGATTCCCCTCTCCGGAACCCCGAACGGACTCCAGATCAGCCCTCCCGAGAGGTTTTAGGGCTTGGCGGCGGCTCCGTATCGTAAAACGCGATGATTTCTTCTCTCTGATTTTTTTCTCCCCGAAACACAATATATGGAGTTGGAGTTGGAGTCGGAGAGGCACAGGGGGCCCACGAGGTAGGGGGCGCGCCCCCACCCTCGTGGACAGGTGGTGGGCCCCCTGGCCTTCATCTTTTGCAGGTATTTTTATATTTTCCAAAAAGTTGCTCCGTGAAGTTTCAGGTCATTCCGAGAACGTTTGTTCTACACATAAATAACACCATGGTAATTCTGCTGAAAACAGCGTCAGTCCGGGTTAGTTCCATTCAAATCATGCAAGTTAGAGTCCAAAACAAGGGCAAAAGTGTTTGAAAGTAGATATATGGAACGTCATCAACGAACACACGAGACACCTGTAGACACCTTTATAATCACCCAATTACGTTGTGACGTTTGGTAGCACACAAAGTGTTCCTCCGGTATTCGAGTTGCATAATCTCATAGTCATAGGAACATGTATAAGTCATGAAGAAAGCAATAGCATAAACTAAACGATCAAGTGCTAAGCTAACGAAATGGGTCAAGTCAATCACATCATTCTCCTAATGATGTGATCCCGTTAATCAAATGACAACTCATGTCTATGGCTAGGAAACTTAACCATCTTTGATCAACGAGCTAGTCAAGTAGAGGCATACTAGTGACACTAGTTTGTCTATGTATTCACACATGTATTATGTTTCCGGTTAATACAATTCTAGCATGAATAATAAACATTTATCATGAAATATGAAATAAATAATAACTTTATTATTGCCTCTAGGGCATATTTCCTTCACCTGGCTCTTATAAAATCATGATGTGATTCCATTCTCCAGCCTAATATGTTAAACTAATATACAATGTTACCAGAACTAAAGTATAAAATCATACTAAAAACTATACTAAATTAGTCCAATTCTATTTTTGGTCAACATTCATTTCAAACAAAACATTATATTGGGTGCGGGTACTATGATAGACTTATCCAGTCCGTCAGATACAGCCAATTGATGATGTGTACTGATAACCCACAAGTATAGGGGATCGCAACAGTTTCGAGGGTAGAGTATTCAACCCAAATTTATTGATTCGACACAAGGGGAGCCAAAGAATATTCTCAAGTATTAGCAGCTGAGTTGTCAATTCAACCACACCTGAAACTTAGTATCTGCAGCAAAGTATTAGTAGCAAAGTAATATGATAGTAGTGGTAACGGTAGCAAAAGGTAACAGTAGTAAAAGTAATGTTTTTGGTATTTTGTAGTGATGATAGCAATAGCAACGAAAAGTAAATAAGCAAAGAACAATATATGGAAAGCTCGTAGGCAATGGATCAGTGATGGAGAATTATGCCGGATGTGTTCATCATGTAACAGTCATAACCTAGGGTGACACAGAACTAGCTCCAATTCATCAATGTAATGTAGGCATGTATTCCGAATATAGTCATACGTGCTTATGGAAAAGAACTTGCATGACATCTTTTGTCCTACCCTCCCGTGGCAGCGGGGTCCTTACGGAAACTAAGGGATATTAAGGCCTCCTTTTAATAGAGTACCGAACAAAGCATTAACACATAATGAATACATGAACTCCTCAAACTACGGTCATCACCGGTAAGTATCCCGATTATTGTCACTTCGGGGTTAACGGATCATAACACATAATAGGTGACTATAGACTTGCAAGATAGGATCAAGAACTCTCATATATTATGAAAACATAATAGGTTCAGATCTGAAATCATGGCACTCGGGCCCTAGTGACAAGCATTAAGCATAGCAAAGTCATAGCAACATCAATCTCAGAACATAGTGGATACTAGGGATCAAACCCTAACAAAACTAACTCGATTACATGATAGATCCCATCCAACCCATCACCGTCCAGCAAGCCTACGATGGAATTACTCACGCACGGCGGTGAGCATCATGAAATTGGTGATGGAGGATGGTTGATGATGACGATGGCGACGGATTCCCCTCTCCGGAGCCCCGAACGGACTCCAGATCAGCCCTCCCGAGAGGTTTTAGGGCTTGGCGGCGGCTCCGTATCGTAAAACGCGATGAATTCTTCTCTCTGATTTTTCTCCCCGAAACACAATATATAGAGTTGGAGTTGGAGTCGGAGAGCTCAGGGGGCCCACGAGGTAGGGGGCGCCGCCCACCCTCGTGGACAGGTGGTGGGCCCCCTGGCCTTCATCTTTTGCAGGTATTTTTTATATTTTCCAAAAAGTTGCTCCGTGAAGTTTCAGGTCATTCCGAGAACTTTTTTTCTGCACATAAATAACACCATGAATTCTGCTGAAAACAGCTCAGTCCGGGTTAGTTCCATTCAAATCATGCAAGTTAGAGTCCAAAACAAGGGCAAAAGTGTTTGGAAAAGTAGATACGGAGACGTATCAACTCCCCCAAGCTTAAACCTTTGCTTGTCCTCAAGCAATTCAGTTGATAAACTGAAAGTGATAAAGAAAAACTTTTACAAACTCTGTTTGCTCTTGTTGTTGTAAATATGTAAAGCCAGCATTCAAGTTTTCAGCAAAGATTATAACTAACCACATTCACAATAACGTTAGGTCTCAAGTTTACTCATATCAATGGCATAATCAACTAGCGAGCAATAATAATAAATCTCGGATGACAACACTTTCTCAAAACAATCATAATATGATATAACAAGATGGTATCTCGCTAGCCCTTTCTGAGACCGCAAAACATAAATGCAGAGCACCTTTAAAGATCAAGGACTGACTAGACATTGTAATTCATGGTAAAAGAGATCCAGTCAAGTCATACTCAATGTAAACTAACAGTAATGAATGCAAATGACAGCGGTGCTCTCCAACTGTGCTTTTTAATAAGAGGATGATGACTCAACCATAAAAGTAAATAGATAGGCCCTTCGCAGAGGGAAGCAGGGATTTGTAGAGGTGCCAGAGCTCGGTTTTGAAATAGAGGTGAATAATATTTTGAGCGGTATACTTTCATTGTCAACATAACAACCAAGAGATGGCGATATCTTCCATGCTACACACATTATAGGCGGTTCCCAAACAGAATGGTAAAGTTTATACTCCCCCTTCCACCAACAAGCATCAATCCATGGCTTGCTCGAAACAACGAGTGCCTCCAACTAACAAGAGTCCCAGGGGGAGTTTTGTTTGCAATTATTTTGATTTAGTTTGCATAAAGCATGGGACTGGGCATCCCGGTGACCAGCCATTTTCTCGTGAGTGAGGAGCGGAGTCCACTCCTCTTGAGAATAACCCACCTAACATGGAAGATACAGACAACCTAGTTGATACATGAGCTATTCGAGCATACAAAACAGATATGTTTAAGGTTTAGAGTTGCACATACAAATTTACTTGAAACGGCAGGTAGATACCGTATATAGGTAGGTATAGTGGACTCATATGGAATAACTTTGGGGTTTATGGAATTGGATGCACAAGCAGTATTCCCGCTTAGTACAAGTGAAGGCTAGCAAAAGACTGGGAAGCGACCAGCTAGAGAGCGACGACAGTCATGAACATGCATTAAAATTAATCAACACCGAATGCAAGCATGAGTAGGATATAATCACCATGAACATAAATATCATGAAGGCTATGTTGATTTTGTTTCAACTACATGCGTGAACATGTGCCAAGTCAAGCCACTCGAAATCATTCAAAGGAGGATACCACCCTATCATACCATATCACAACCATTTTAATAGCATGTTGGCACGCAAGGTAAACCATTATAAGCTCCTAGCTAATCAAGCATGGCACAAGAAACTATGATCTCTAGTTGTCATTGCAAACATGTTTATTCATAATAGGCTGAATCAGGAACGATGAACTAATCATATTTACAAAAACAAGAGAGGTCGAGTTCATACCAGCTTTTCTCATCTCAGTCAGTCCATCATATATCGTTCATAATTGCCTTTCACTTGCACGACGAATAGTGTGAATAATAATAATAGTGCACGTGCATTGGACTAAGCTGGAATCTGCAAGCATTCAATAAACAGAGAAGACAAGGCAATATGGGCTCTTTTGTCAGATCAACAATAATGCATATAAGAGCCACTTCAACAATTTAATTATGGTCTTCTCCTATCGACCCCCAAAGAAAAAAAAGAAATAAAACTATTTACACGGGAAAGCTCCCAACAAGAAAAAGAAGAACAGGAAATCTTTTTGGGTTTTCTTTTTAATTACTACTACAAGCATGGAAAAGTAAACTAATTAAAAGCTACAACTATTTTTTGTTTTTCTTAAGGTTTATTAAACACACAAGAAGAAAGCATAAAAAGGAAATAAACTAGCATGGATGATACAATGAAAAAGTATGAGCACCGACATCTAGCAATGAGTGTGTGAACATAAATGTAATGTCGGTGGGAAATACGTACTCCCCCAAGCTTAGGCTTTTGGCCTAAGTTGGTCTATGGCCACGGCTGGCCTGGCGGATATCCATAATAATAGTTGGGGTCGTACTGAGAGCAGCGGCTATCGCCTCCTGAGCTGCAGCGTGGCGACGAGCGGCCTCGCCCTCCTCTCGTACTCATCTGCCTCCTCTCTGGTAATAACATATCTTCCTTTTGCCTGATAATCAAAGAAGGCAGGAGCAGGGAGAGTAATATGGACAGCACGACGTCTGTCAAAGATTAGTCGATACTGGAGAGGTGATTCATTCCTCTCGACAAACTGGTGGTGAACCATAGCATTAAAGTCTAGGTAAGCAGGTAATTCAATATCATCTTCGCGTATGGCTACACCAAGAAAATTAGCTATGCGGGTTGCATAAATTCCACCAAAGAAATCTCCATTAAATCTATTAAGATGCAACCTACGTGCAACAATGGCTCCCAAATTATAAGATTTGTCTCCTAACACAGCACTCCTAAGAATACTGAGGTCAGGGACACACATGTGACATGCCTCATCTTTACCATTAATGCATCTACCTATGAAGAGAGCAAAATAATGTATAGCAGGAAAGTGAATGCTCCCTATGGTAGCTTGTGTAATATCTCTAGATTCTCCCACAGTTATCTAGCAAGAAAATCTCTAAATTCAGATTTGCGAGGATCCCTTATACTACCCCATTGTGGAAGTTTGCAATCAGTGGTAAAATCCTCTAAGTCCATAGTGTAAGAATTTTCATAAAGATCAAACAGGACAGTTGGAGAATTACGTGAAGATGAAAATTCAAACCTCCTCACAAAGGAACTAGTGAGATTGTGATACTGCTGCACTTCTCTTCCTCGAAGCTCACAAGATCAGCGTTACGCAAATATGCGTTAAATTCTTCCTTAATTCCCGCTCGATCCATAAAGTTCTCAGAAGGCCATTCACAAGGATGCACTGGAGCATCTCTTGGTGGCTCATCATCAGCATCACGCATTGCAAGCCTGGGTCCTTGCTTCCTTGAAGAACCACCCTGGAACATTTTCCTAAGCATATTTCTTCCTCTGAAAAATTCTGAAATTTTTTAGTAACTTCAAAATAAAAGTAAACCAAACTCAATAATATTGATAGCAACTACTCCTACAAGTGCCTAGGGCCTATATCATGCATCAAAACTACTTGACCATATAAATTTGACATGCAAGCTCAAGAACAGGGTCACCTAAGCAGCAAAAATTTGCAATGAATAAAGCACTAGAACAAAAACTAATTGGACCAATGGAGGAGTCACATACCAAGGAATAATCTCCCCAAGCAGTTTTGTGAGAGGTGCTTTGAGCAAGGAGATCGAAAATGGCAGCAAAATGAGCTTGGACTCGGGTTTGAGCTGGATATTCGTGTTTGGGGGAGAGAAGGAGTGTGTGGGTGAAAGGATAAGTGGAGGAGGGCCACCATGGGCCCACGAGGCAGGGGGCGCAGGGCGCCCCTCCACCCTCGTGGGCAGGTGGTTGACCCCCCTATTGTGTTCTCAGTGCCAAATATTCTCAAATATTCAGAAAAATCATATTTAAATTTCAGGGCATTAGGGAGAACTTTTATTTTCGGTATTTTTATATTGCATGGATAATAGATAACAGACAGAAAAATATTTATTTTTATTTTATTTAATATAAATAACAGAAAGTAAAAGTGGGGTACAGAAGGTTGTGCCTTCTAGTTTCATCCATCTCCTCCTCATCAAAAGGAATCCACTAACAAGGTTGATCAAGTCTTGTTAACGAACTCATTCCGAATAACATGGAACCGGAGAAATTTCGAATAACACTATGTTACCTCAACGGGGATATGCACATCCCCAATAATAAGAATATCATATTTCTTCTTGATAGTAGGAAGAGGAAATTCAAAACCTCCAAATATAATCGATGGAATTTTTCCAATAGAGTTGATACTATGAACTTGAGGTTGTTTCCTCGGAAAGTGTACCGTATGCTCATTACCATTAACATGAAAAGTGACATTGCCTTTAGTGCAATCAATAACAGCCCCTGCAGTATTCAAAAAGGGTCTTCCAAGAATAATAGACATACTATCGTCCTCGGGAATATCAAGAATAACAAAGTCCGTTAAAATAGTAACGTTTGCAACTACAACAGGCACATCCTCACAAATACCGACAGGTATAGCAGTTGATTTATTCAGCATTTGCAAAGATATTTCAGTAGGTGTCAACTTATTCAAATCAAGTCTACGATATAAAGAGAGAGGCATAACACTAACACCGGCTCCAAGATCACATAAAGCAGTTTTAACATAGTTTCTTTTAATGGAGCATGGTATAGTTGGTACACCGAGATCTCCAAGTTTCTTTGGTATTCCACCCTTAAAAGTATAATTAGCAAGCATGGTGGAAATTTCAGCTTCCGTATCTTTCTTTTATTTGTAATAATATCTTTCATGTACTTAGCATAAGATTCATTTTGAGCATATCAGTTAATCGCATACGCAAAAAGATAGGTCTAATCATTTCAGCAAAGCGCTCAAAATCCTCATCATCCTTTTTCTTGGATGGTTTGGGAGGAAAAGGCATGGGTTTCTGAACCCATGGTTCTCTTTCTTTACCATGTTTCCTAGCAACAAAGTCTTTCTTATTCATAACGTTGATTCTTTGATTGTGGGTTATCAAGATCAACAGCAGGTTCAATTTCTACATCATTATCATTACTAGGTTGAGCATCATCATGAACATTCATCATTAACATTATCACTAGGTTCATGTCATTACCAGATTGTTTTCAGCATCAGAAATAGAAATATCATTGATTCTCAGGTGTGTCATAACAAGTTCACTAGAAGCATGCAAAGTCCTATCATTCTTTCTTCTTTAGAAGACTAGGTGCATCAATTATTCTCTGAGAATCTTGCTCAATTCTCTTAGGATGGCCCTCAGGATACAAAGGTTCCTAGTCATTTCTCTCTTTTT
>NC_053022.1:583368281-583380189 GCF_003073215.2 Triticum urartu
CTGCAAAACTCGATCAAGGTTGCTTAAGCAATCATCAAAAGAGGATCCATAGACGGAGAAATCGTCCATGAAAACCTCACAAATCTTTTCACAAAAGTCAGAGAATATAGCCATCATGCATCTTTGGAAGGTAGCAGGTGCATTACATAAACCAAAAGGCATACGTCTATAAGCAAAAGTACCGAACGGGCAAGTAAAAGTGGTCTTAGATTGATCATCAGCTGACACAGGTATTTGAGAGAAACCAGAATAACCATCTAGAAAGCAAAAATGTGTATGTTTGGATATCTTTCTAGCATTTGATCAATAAAAGGTAAGGGGTAATGATCTTTTTTAGTAGCCTTATTTAATTTGCGGAAATCAATTACCATCCTATAACCTGTAATAATTCTTTGCGGAATCAATTCATCTTTATCATTAGGAACGACAGTAATACCTCCCTTCTTAGGGACACAATGGACAGACTTACCCACTGACTATCAGCAACGGGATAAATTATACCTGCCTCAAGGAGCTTTAGTATTTCCTTTCTTACCACTTCTTTCATCTTAGGATTCAGCCATCGTTGGTGATCACGAACTGGTTTGGCATCTTTCTCCAAATTTATTTTGTGTTGACATAGTGTGGGACTAATGCCCTTAAGATCATTAGAGTATATCCAATAGCAGCACGGTGCTTCTTCAGAGTTTTCAATAATCTCTCTTCTTCATGCTCTGAAAGGTTAGCACTAATAATAACAGGATATATCTTTTTCTCATCAAGATAAGCATATTTAAGAGTATCAGGTAACGGTTTGAAGCTCAAACACGGGATCACCCTTGGGTGGAGGAGGATCCCCTAGGATTTCAACAGGCAAATTGTGTTTCAGGATGGGTTCCTGTTTAAAGAATACTTCATCTATTTCCCTTCTTTCATTCATAAACATATCATTTTCATGGTCTAGCAAATACTGTTCTAAAGGATCACTAGGAGGCACGGCACAGAATCAAGACCAATAATTTCATCTTTACTAGGCAATTCCTCTTCACGGTGTTGTCTACGAAATTTAGAGAAATTAAATTCATGAGACATATCACCTAAACCAATAGTAACAACATCCTTTTTCGCAATCTATCTTAGCATTAACTGTGTTCAAGAAGGGTCTACCAAATATAATGGGACAAAAGCTATCTTGTGGGGAACCAAGAACAAGAAAATCAGCAGGATATTTAGTTTTCCCACACAAGACTTCAACATCTCTAACAATTCCCATTGGTGAAATAGTATCTCTATTGGCAAGTTTAATTGTGACATCAATATCTTCTATCTCAGCAGGTGCAATATCATGCATAATTTCTTTGTATAAGTCATGAGGTATAACACTAGCACTGGCACCCATATCACATAAGCCATGATAACAATGATCTCCTATTTTAACAGAAATAACAGGCATGCCTACCACGGGTCTATGTTTATCTTTAGCACAAGGTTTAGCAATTCTAGCAGTCTCATCACAGAAATGAATAACATGCCCATCAATATTATCAGACAAGAGATCTTTAACAATAGCAATATTAGGTTCAACTTTAATTTGCTCAGGAGGTGTATAGGTTCTAATATTGCTTTTACGAACCACAGTTGAAGCTTTAGCATGATCTTTTATCCTAACAGGAAAAGGTGGTTTCTCAACATAAGCAAGTAGGAACAATAGGATCATTATAAGTGACAGTCTTTTCTTCAACTTTAATAGGTGCAAGCTACTTTTACTTCTATGGGAGGATGATATTTAAACCACTTCTCCTAGGGAGATCAACATGTAGCAAAAGATTCACAGAAAGCTACTATCTCAGAGTCAAGTCCATATTTAGTGCTAAATTTACGGAAAACATCGGATATCCATAAAAGATTTAACACAATCAAACTTAGGTGTCATACCTGACTCCTTACCTTCGTCGAGGTCCCAATCTTCAGAGTTGCGTTTAATTCTTTCCAATAAATCCCATTTGAATTCAATAGTCTTCATCATAAAAGAGCCAGCACAAGAAGTATCGAGCATGGTGCGATTGTTATCAGAAAGCCGAGCATATAAATTTTGAATAATTATTTCTCTTGAGAGCTCATGATTGGGGCATGAATATAACATTGATTTAAGCCTCCCCCAAGCTTGAGCGATGCTTTCTCTTTCGCGAGGCCAGAAATTATATATATAATTGCGATCACGATGAACAAGATGCATAGGATAAAACTTCTGATGAAATTCCAATTTCAATCGTTTGTAGTTCCAGGACCCCGTATCATCACATAGCCTATACCATGTCAATGCATCTCCCTTCAAATATAAAGGGAAGACCTTATTCTTAATAACATCTCCGGACACACCTACAAGCTTAAATAATCCACAAACTTCATCCACATATATTAGGTGCTCATCAGGATGCTTTGTTCCATTTCCTGCAGAAGGATTAGCTAGCAGTTTTTCTAACATCCCCGAAGGAATTTCAAAGCAGACATTTTCATTTTCAGTAGGTTCAGTAGGTTGAGGAGCAACTCTTTGCTCTACTGGTCGGGGTGAAGATACCTCGAACAAGCCCCTCAGAGGATTACTTTCCATAGTAACAAGTGACAGTAAATTTCAGCACACTATATAAATTTTTCCTTACCAAATTCCACCTACCAAAGGCGCTTCACTCCCCGGCAACGACGCCATAAAAGAGTCTTGATGACCCACAAGTATAGGGGATCTATCTTAGTCCTTTTGATAAGTAAGAGTGTCGAACCCAACGAGGAGCAGAAGCAAATGATAAGCGGTTTTCAGCAAGGTATTCTCTGCAAGCACTGAAATAATAGGTAACATATAGTTTTGTGATAGGATAATTTGTAACGAGTAACAAGTAACAAAAGTAAATAAAGTGCAGCAAGGTGTCCCAATCCTTTTTGTAGCAAAGGACAAGCCTGGACAAACTCTTATATAGAGAAAAGCGCTCCCAAGGACACATGGGAATTATCGTCAACCTAGTTTTCATCACGTTCATATGATTCGCCCCGGATGTTCGATTGCTTTGATATTGGGGTAATATTGTGTGTGGCGGTTTGGTGCGTTGGGTGTTGTGCATTTACTTGGAGCTCGACGGATGTATCTCACTTTCCTGATTAACTCTATGCAAGCATATCGCCGCGAAGTGAACAATACTAGTATTATAGGTAACACTGAGACGGTATTGCGATGTAAAGTGATGTGGGTCAAATCTCCGCTCTCGTTATCGTGATAGCATCTGTGTATGGGTGAGTGTGTGCTTGTGGTCTGTTGGGTGTATTGAGTATCTCGTGTCCATCGATCCTTCTTAGCAGTACCGCGGCTCATCTTGTTATTGACCTCGGCTTCATCTGATGCTTCCTCTAGGCCTCTTAGTAATGCGGTGGATAGTGTCTATTAGTCGTACTGTATCACTATTTATACTCACTATGATGGAGAGGACAATATCATCTCGATCAGCGGCCTAACTACTGTGCGGAGAGTTACTGTGTTGTCGGATACTCTCCAAAGTTCACATGTTTGGACTACTAATAGCTAAGACGTGGTCTCGCCTCAGTGGGTCTTTATTTGTGACTCACAAAGTGAATATCATGTTTCTTTGGATCAGGGTGGAGTTTGGTATTGTGGAGGTAATAGTGTCATTATATGGTTGGCTGACCTTGTAAATGATTATTGTGCCTTTCGCATTATTTTAATTGGATTCTCCATAATGTGTGTGGAGCATTAACTCACCGAGCTCCGGTAGGATCCACTACTCCCCTACGCAACCGATCTTATTTGTGTACCAGTCCGACTTTTGGTTAGAACTCTTCGAATGGGTATTCATGTGTTAATGACTTAGGGTGTAGATGAGCGAGGATGGTGTCTGGTGATACGATTGTGATGTTGGACTGAGTGTGTACCCCTCTCTCTGGCGGCTCTCGTGTGAGAGTGGCGTCCTTTTGTGCTGGGTTGGGATGCGTGATGGTGCTTGTGGATCTCGATTGATTTTGCCGCTTCTTCGGAGGGTGTATGCTGTGTCGTCCTGGTGCTGAGTTTCAGCTCCGCTTCGGTGAGCCCATTAGAATTGGTCTCCTGTGTGGCGTCGTTGTGGTGGTGGCCGGTTTGTTCGGGTGTGGTTGTTCGCGGTTGGTCTCGAGTCTTTGGTTTTGGTGTTGAGGGCTTTTCAGTCTGTCGGGTTCGGGAAAGCCTGGGAGTTGAGTTGATTGTGTCTCCTCATCGTAGATCTATCCTGTAGTGCAGTACAGTTGCATATATTGGGGTAGCAGTGATTTGGGCCATCCATTTTGTTGGTTTTTACCACAATTGTATGGGGGGGTTTGGTTGATTGGGTTGTTTTGGGGGGGTTTTAGTTAGTGTTGATATTTCGTTTGGTCTTCTTGGGGAAGTTTGGTCGTATTCTCTTGGGGTCCTCATTGGGCGTGATTGGACGAGGGGCGAGTTTCCTCAGTGTTAGGTTTTTGTATGGTTTATGGAGCGCATTTGGGGCTTTTTTAATTGTGTCTTTTTGCGGTTTCTTTGTGGTTATTTGTGGTTTCGCTCCTGCTCCATGCGCTCCCATTTTGTTGGAGGCGGGTGGTGGCCGCCTCTCTCGTCGTCTAGGGATCGGTGTTTCGTTTGGTCGGGCTTACGGCTCAAATATTTATTATTATTTTTTTTTAGTTCTTGAGTTATAAAGAGGTGGACTTCTTTGCGGTTGTGGCTGAGTGTCTTCAAGTTTTTACTTTTTTTGGGCCATGTCTTGTGTGCCAGAAGGTGAGTTCTGGGTCTCTGAATGTTGGTGTGCTCCTGTGTTGCTCAGGGCTCAATTGTAGGATCCCAGTCTGTCGGGCATTTCCTTCTTCTATTGTAACTCCTGTGTTTGGTATAAAATAAGATTGAGAATAAAGCTTAGACCGTATTACCTTGCCTGGTTGTCGTAGGAATAATGCTGGCGTAATCAATAGCTCAATTAATGGCGACATAAATTCTCTCGATGTATAATGAGCATGATACAAGTCATGGTGTCGGGGTTATCACTATTCCTGCCTGCAAATCTGTTACTGTTGGATGACTGTTGGTAAGAACGTCTGGTAATGTGTGTTGAACAGCTCCTTTTGGATTGACTACTCTGACCGGCTTGATTGGTGGATGGACTAGATTTTTCCGCGGGTGGTGCCCATTATCTTCGTTTGGCTTTATGCAATTCCGGGGAGCGTTCAAACGTCGTTGGGTTGTGTTGTTTCTTCATGGGACTCTGCTCGAGTAAGTGGTTCCTAGCCGTTGATAGTATAATTTTTATTTTTCGTGTTTGTGCATAGTTATTGCACACTGCTGCTGGATTTGATGTCTGATATTGGATAGTAGGTTGGTCTTGCCAATTAAGTTCTTTTGTAAGGTGGTCATGATGGGTGTTGTGTGTTGTGATTTTTGTCAGTAGGGGATGTTATAGTTTTTGTTTCGTGTTTCGTGGAGCATTATTATACTGCTATTATAATATCTGCTGTTTGGCAGTGTGGTCTGGTTGGCAGGCGTGGTTGTATGTCATTAGTGCTCACTCACGGAAGGTGGTGTTTACTGATGGGTTATATTTTTCCGTGTAGTATTAGGGTCGAATTGAACTATGGGTCTCTTCAATCATCTGCCTACGCGAGAGGGCTTATAGCATTTGATGCTTTGGGTCGCATGATTTTCAACTCTTTCCTCTCGGTGGAGTTTGGGTGGATCTTGTGGCTATTTTCGGGTTCTCGTGAATAATTCGTATATGAAGGGAAGATTTCCTCGAGCTCTTCGCAATGCTGAAAGCTGCGGAGGTAGAAATCAAGAAAGGAGCATCAAGTGTTGATGGTCAACAAGACCACTAGTTTCAAGAAAAAGGGCAAAGGGAAGAAGAAGGGGAACTTCAAGAAGAACAGCAAGCAAGTTGCTGCTCAGGAGAAGAAACCCAAGTCTGGACCTAAGCCTGAAACTGAGTGCTTCTACTGCAAGCAGACTGGTCACTGGAAGCGGAACTGCCCCAAGTATTTGGCGGATAAGAAGGATGGCAAGGTGAACAAAGGTATATGTGATATACATGTTATTGATGTGTACCTTACTAGAGCTCGCAGTAGCACCTGGGTATTTGATACTGGTTCTGTTGCTAATATTTGCAACTCGAAACAGGGACTACGGATTAAGCGAAGACTGGCTAAGGACGAGGTGACGATGCGCGTGGGAAATGGTTCCAAAGTCGATGTGAATCGCGGTCGGCGCCTCTACATCTACCTTCGGGTTTTGAATTTTTTTGGATTTGGTGTGCGTGTATTGATGTCTACTACACAAGCTCGATGTGCCTGATCCTCGCTCTCGGTGTGCATGCTACGCTTACATTTACCCGGGTTCAGTTATTAGTTTTTAGACCTTAAATATTTTTATTTGGTGCAGTGTTAAGCATGAAAAATCCCGTCGTGCTTGGCGTGTTATATCTGGGGATCTTGTGTTGTGATTGCGCAGCGGTGTATTCACTTTAGAATATCTGAGATTATATGGTTTGTTCGTATTTATGGGTAGTGTGTTGGTGGGATTATCTGTTTGGTGTGTCATTTGCCCCTTGAGAGAGTTGGCTTTAATTGTTGTGCTTGTATAGTCTCTGGGGATATGCTATGTTGTGATCTAGCTTATCTTCATATGGTTGTTAAGCCATGAGTAGTGCTGGTGTTTGTTATTGAGTGTAGTGTTCTACTTATTTTGTTCTCCCACTGCCGTATTCTGGGTTTCATTTGGGCTTATAAAAGCGCATGAATATAACATCGCATACTGTGGATGGGACTTGTTGGATCACTATGGTGGTATGATCGAGCCTTGTTCGTGACTTATGCGACGCGCATTATTGCTCTTTTGGGATCGGGCAAGTTGATCCATTGTACTGTTGCGGCTCATGTCTCCGGTATACTCTATCATGTAGGCCGCGGAGTGTGCAACCGATCTTGGTTGTGAACATTGATATCGGATGGAGGTGGCATGTCATATGTGAGTGCCTCGGGGGGGTCGTGTCGTCTGTCGCTTGCCAGATTATAGTAGTGTGGAGGCTTTTACGCTGCGAGCTGTTTGCTGTCTTGTCTGTTGCCGGTTTTGCGGTTGGTCCGACCGTATCGTGGTAGTTTTCTTTCTATCGGCTGGTCAGGAGTGTGGTGATATGATTGTAGGATTATGTGTTACTATATTCTTACTTAAGTCCGAAACATAGTCTTTGGTTATACTTATTGTTGAATCTAAGTTCAATAGAATTTCTCTAGTGATTGGTTGTGGGTGGAATAGGTTGCAGTTTCTGGTACTTATATAGTCACAATTAAAGTTTCTCCTTATCGATATATTGCGTGGATTGGTAAGATGTGAGGAGATCTTTGCATTTGATGTTTGGAGCTCGTAGTTTTTTTGTTTGTCGTTGGGTATTCCTATTTTTTTGCGGAATGACAATGTTGGCGTCGATAATGAATTTCGGTTACATCTTCGCGCCGCTATCGCAGATCCCTTGTTAACTAGGCAGATGCTGTATGGATTTTTGTGTGTTCTGAACATGTTGAATCGGCTTACTTTACTAGCGTTATTTTGTCGTTATGGGGCGGTTCGTGTGATGCTGGGGATGTCTCTAGTTGTAATCTTTTGGATCTTTGGTATTTTCCATGGTTATGCTTTTTTCGGGTGATTTTCCGTTTTTTTTCTTTCGGTTGTGGGGGTTATGGTTTGTGTGTTGGCTGTGTCGCTTTAGAGAGGGATGGTTTCACGCCTGGTGATTTGCTGACTTTGGCTGGCAGGAAGAGCCAGAGTTGTGTTGGCATAATTTCTGTCTTGGTGTGTAGTGTTTGCGCACTGGCGATGCTTATGTGAAAAATTAAGTGCTCTCTATACCCGGTGAATAATCTCGACCGTAAGATCGTTGACGAAATGTTTCTGGTCGTTGGTGGGTTGGTTACCCTAAAGACGGGGAATAGGCTGTTGGTGTTGTCTGTCCTAGCGGTCCATTCTATCCTTAGTCATGATGGTGATGTCGGAAGGTCAAAGGCCTGTCGTTTGGTGTCTGGAAGAAGTGGAGTTTTTTTCTAGAGTGCAAGGTGGTTGGTGGTTGTTGGTGAAACGATGGGGTTGAGTGGGGTGAAGTTGCTGGAATTGGAGTGATTGGTGTGTGTTGGTCTTTGGGTGGTGTGTTTGGTTGTGTAACGCTCTGTTGTGTGGGAGCGTGCTCCGGCTTTCCTTAGAGAGGGTAGTTTCGTCACTAGAAACGCTCTTGGGGGGTTCCTGGGTGTGGCACGTACGGATCTCATAGTGTAAGTATTAAGGAAGCTAGGTGGATGGATGCTCAGTGAAACTTGTCAGGTTCATCAGTGAGGGTTGGTTCCCTTGTCTAGTTTACTCGGTACGTTAATGCCTCGGGCTGAGGTCAACCATGAGCATAAATGGGGCATCCTGCGGTCGTCAGGAGGTGGTGTGGATTGTTGACTGCGGGGTATCGCCTGTTTCTGGTGAGGTTTATGGTTAGGCGCCGTTTGAGCCCTCTCCATGAATAGCAAAGGCCTTACGAAGGCTGTGCTGAGTTAGGGAGTGGATGATGAGCCCCCAGATTCCGGGTCAAATGGTTCTCTTGTTGACTGGCCATGGTATCGTGATGATGGATCCATTATCTGAGTGTGATTGACAAAGTGTGGGTGCTCTTGGGATTTGAGTGGGCTTAGCCTGTGATTCCTGGGATTCGGCAGAGCCATTGGAGAATAAATTTCATCTTCAGAGGCAAGAAGTCTGTACTATGATTCGAGGTTAATGTTGTACTACGGACTGGGATTGGACTTGATGAGCATTACCGTTGTTGCGAAGTTCTTGTGGGACAAGTGTCGCAAGGATGTGGTGTGACTACGGTGAGACTTGTCATGGCGGTGCCGGATATAGCGTATGCTCAGAGGCGTCGCGAGGCGGAGCGTCCATTGTATGGATGGTGCAAGCACTCTGGCGATGTTGGTGATTTGACGTTTCGAGTTGTTGATCGAACGCATATGGTTTTATAAAGGCTTGTGTGAGGAAGCCGTTTTGGTTTTACTAATAGAGTCAGTGGAGCTCTGTAGACCAGTTTCTGCCTGTATTATGGTGGGGCATGACTTTATTGTTGATTGGAAATGGGGATCGGTAATAGATTTTTGGGATAGCATAAAGAAGCATACTTAGATAAAAGTGTTTGTGATTATGAAGACCTCTCCGCCGTGGAAGCGTGGTGTATATGAGTTTGGCGTCTCGGAGATCGTATATAGATAGAGATTCAAGACAGTCTATAATTGTGACTTTCTCACAAAGCATACCTGAGGTAAAGTTTGAAGAAGTTCTATATAGGATCGAAGCTTAGAGAAGGGTTTCGGGTTGCCGTGTGTTACGGTGTGTGAAGCTTTGAGTAAGTGTCAATGCCCTTGCCCCCACTACAGATTGAGAGAATGACACCGTTGTTCTTCTATGCTTTTCGGAGCCATGGCGTCCGTTCTTGTATTGCAAGTGTTGTTTTACGTAGACCTGCTTGTTCTATTCTCTTTGGTTGTATGTTGTTTGGTGGGGGTCTATGCGGTATGGGGTTTTTATGGGCTGTGGGTGTTGTTGTTTCTTTGGGTTGATTTGCTGTGTACCAGAGATGTGTGCCTTGCTGTGGTACCAAAGTAATCCAGGAGTGGATCACTGGACAGCGGTCAAGAACATCCTGAAAGTACCTGAAAAGGACCAAGGATATGTTTCTCGTTTATGGAGGTGACAAAGAGCTCATCGTAAATGGTTACGTTGATGCAAGCTTTGACACTGATCCGGACGATTCTAAATCGCAAACCGGATATGTGTTTATTTAACGGTGGAGCTGTCAGTTGGAGCAGTTCTAAACAGAGCGTCGTGGCGGGATCTACATGTGAAGCGGAGTACATTGCTGCTTCAGAAGCAGCGAATGAAGGAGTCTAGGATGAAGGAGTTCATATCCGATCTAGGTGTCATACCTAGTGCAACGGGTCCAATGAAAATCTTTTGTGACAATACTGGTGCAATTGCCTTGGCAAAGGAATCCAGATTTCACAAGAGAACCAAGTATTACGTCTCCAACGTGTCTGCTTTTCCAAACACGTTTGCCCTTGTTTTGGACTCTAACTTGCATGATTTGAATGGAACTAACCCGGACTGACGCTGTTTTCAGCAGAATTACTATGGTGTTATTTATGTGCAGGAGCAAACGTTCTCGGAATGACCTGAAACTTCATGGAGACACTTTTTAGAAAATAAGAAAAATACCTGCCAAAGATGAAGGCCAGGGGGCCCACCGTCTTGCCACGAGGGTGGGGGGCGCGCCCGCCACCTACCTCGTGGGCCCCTGTTGCCTCTCCGACTCCAACTCCACCTCCATATATTGAGTTTCGATGAGAAAAAAATCAGAGAGAAGAAATCATCGCGTTTTACGATACGGAGCCGCCGCCAAGCCCTAAAACCTCTCGGGAGGGCTGATCTGGAGTCCGTTCGGGGCTCCGGAGAGGGGAATCCGTCGCCATCGTCATCATCAACCATCCTCCATCATCAATTTCATGATGCTCACCGCCGTGCGTGAGTAATTCCATCGTAGGCTTGCTGGACGATGATGGGTTGGATGGGATCTATCATGTATCGAGTTAGTTTTGTTAGCGTTTGATCCCTAGTGTCCACTATGTTCTGAGATTGATGTTGCTATGACTTTGCTATGCTTAATGCTTGTCACTAGGGCCCGAGTGCCATGATTTCAGATCTGAACCTATTATGTTTTCATCAATATATGAGTGTTCTTGATCCTATCTTGCAAGTCTATAGTCACCTATTATGTGTTATGATCCGTTAACCCCGAAGTGACAATAATCGGGATACTTACCGGTGATGACCGTAGTTTGAGGAGTTCATGTATTCACTATGTGTTAATGCTTTGGTTCTCTATTAAAAGGAGGCCTTAATATCCCTTAGTTTCCGTAAGGACCCCGCTGCCACGGGAGGGTAGGACAAAAGATGTCATGCAAGTTCTTTTCCATAAGCACGTATGACTATATTCGGAATACATGCCTACATTATATCAATGAACTGGAGCTAGTTCTGTGTCACCCTAGGTTATGACTGTTACATGATGAACCGCATCCGGCATAATTCTCCATCACGATCCATTGCCTACGAGCTTTCCATATATTGTTCTTCGCTTATTTACTTTTCCGTTGCTATTGCTATCATCACTACAAAATACCAAAAACATTACTTTTACTATTGTTACCTTTTGCTACCGTTATCACCACTATCATATTACTTTGCTACTAAACACTTTGCTGCAGATATTAAGTTTCCAGGTGTGGTTGAATTGACAACTCAGCTGCTAATACTTGAGAATATTCTTTGGCTCCCCTTGTGTCGAATCAATAAATTTGGGTTGAATACTCTACCCTCGAAAACTGTTGCGATCCCCTATACTTGTGGGTTATCAAGACTATTTTCTGGCGCCGTTGCCGGGGAGCATAGCTCTATTCTTAGTCACTTGGGATATATATCTGCTTATCATTATGAAGAACTTGAGAGATCCAAAAACCAAGATCTATCCCTCAACTACGAGGGGAGGTAAGGAACTGCCATCTAGCTCTGCACTTGATTCACCTTCTGTTTTGAGTAAGCTTGCGACACCTACACCTGCTTCTGCTATTCGTTCTGATATGTCGCATGTTATTGATGATGCCACTTCTGCTATGCATGATACTTATGATGAAACTACCTCTATGCCTGATACTACTATGCCACTTAGTGCTTTTCTTGATGAACAACTTGCTAGGGCTAGAGAAATTGAAAATATTGAATCTGATGATACTGATGAAAGTGATGATGAAGAACCACTTGCCATTCCTAAGGGTTATGTTTTTGATCAGAGAT
>NC_053022.1:583381189-583393673 GCF_003073215.2 Triticum urartu
GCTTGGGGGAGTGCCCCGGTATCGTATCACCATCACTTTTATCTTTACCGTTTTTCTTAGTTCAATCCTTTTGGTAATATCTTGATCTAGTAGAATAAAAGTTTTAGTATGATCTAGTTGTGAGTTTTGCTTTATTATCCTTCTATGTAATCGAGTCCGTGAGCTATATAATAAAGATTAGTGTTGAGTCAAGGGCTTGATTATTTTGCCATGATCCTAAGTGAATAAAAGAAAAGAGAAAGAAATAAAAAGAAACAAAGAGATCATGTGAGTCTTATGGAGAGTAATGAGCTCACATAGAAAGAGTATGATGAATAAAAGTTGTTGAGGGTTGACAAACACAGTTTTGGTCATCGTTGCAATTAATAGGAAGTAATAAAGAAAGAGAGGTCTTCACATATAAATATACTATCTTGGACATCTTTTATGATTGTGAGCACTCATTAAAATATGACATGCTAAAGAGTTGACATTGGACAAGGAAGACAACATAATGGGTTATGTTTTCTTACATCTGAGATGAATTATATTGTCTTGGATCTTCCAACATGATGAGCTTGCCTTTCCCCCTCATGCTAGCCAAATTCATTGCACCAAGTAGAGATACTACTTGTGCTTCCAAATACCCTTAAACCAGTCTTGCCATAAGAGTCCACCATATCTACCTATGGATTGAGTAAGATCCATCAAGTAAGTTGTCATCGGTGCAAGCAATAAAAATTGCTCTTTAAATATGTATGATTGATTGGTGTGGAGGAAATAAGCTTTATACGATCGTGTGATATGGAAGTAATAAAAGCGACAGACTGCATAATAAAGGTCCATATCACAAGTGGCAATATAAAGTGATGTTCTTTCGCATTAAGATTTTGTGCATCCAACCATAAAAGCGCATGACAACCTCTGCTTCCCTCTGCGAAGGGCCTATCTTTTACTTTTATCTCCTACATTGCATAAGAGTCATGGTGATTTTCACCCTTCCTTTTTACACTTTATCCTTTGGCAAGCACAATATGTTGGAAAGATCCTGGTATATATGGCTAATTGGATGTGAGTTTTCATGAACTATTACTGTTGACATTACCCTTGAGGTAAAACGTTGGGAGGCAAAACTATAAGCCCCTATCTTTCTCTGTGTCCGATTAAAACTCCATACCCATAAGTATTGCGTGAGTGTCAGCAATTGTGAAAGATTATATGATAGTGAGTATGTGGACTTGCTGAAAAGCTCTTTGTCGGTGTCAAAACCGGCGGATCTCGGGTAGGGGGTCCCGAACTGTGCGTCTAGGCGGATGGTAACAGGAGGCAGGGGACACGATGTTTTACCCAGGTTCGGGCCCTCTTGATGGAGGTAAAACCCTACGTCCTGCTTGATTAATATTGATGATATGGGTAGTACAAGAGTAGATCTACCACGAGATCAAGGAGGCTAAACCCTAGAAGCTAGCCTATGGTATGATTGTTGTTCGTCCTACGGACTAAAACCCTCCGGTTTATATAGACACCGGAGAGGGCTAGGGTTACACAGAGTCGGTTACAATGGTAGGAGATCTACATATCCGTATCGCCAAGCTTGCCTTCCACGCCAAGGAAAGTCCCTTCCGGACACGGGACGAAGTCTTCAATCTTGTATCTTCATAGTCCAGGAGTCCGGCCGAAGGTATAGTCCGGCTATCCGGACACCCCCTAATCCAGGACTCCCTCAGTAGCCCCTGAACCAGGCTTCAATGACGACGAGTCCGGCGCGCAGATTGTCTTCGGCATTGCAAGGCGGGTTCCTCCTCCAAGTACTTCATAGAAGATTTTGAACACAAAGGTAGTGTCCGGCTCTGCAAAATAAGTTTCCACATATTGCCATAGAGAGAATAATATTTACACAAATCTAATCTGCTGACGTATTCCGCAGCGTGACATCACACCACGGCCAAGTCCTTTATTCGAATCGTTTTACTGTCCCACCTCAGCGCGTTTAGCGAGGCGAGTTTCCTTGGCACGTCTTGTTCAAAGCAGAGATCGTGTCCCCTTATTCCGGGATTCTCATCAATACGGGCGTGGGTAACCCAACCGCGCCATTGATTACGGGCGCTTGGGAGATAAGCGAGTTTTACCAGGCTGGTGGGGACGCATAGTCGCGTCCGCCCATATAAGGGGATAAGGATCCACCTTTTCATCCACGCCTTCTTCCTCCTTTGCCTATCCATTTCCGCGCACTCGAGCTCCAGCGCCCAAGTCCGCACACCCCACCTCAACCTTCTCCAGCCATGTCCGGAGCGGGAGGCAAGTGGATGGTCTCCTCCGTCACGGAGGGACACATCAAAAACTGAGGAAGGCCGGATACTTGTCTAACGACATTGCGCACCGGCTTCCCGAAGAGGGGCAGCTCATCCCCACCCCTAGGCCCCATGAGAGGGTGGTGTTCCTCCCCCATTTCCTCCGCGGACTGGGCTTCCCTCTCCACCCATTTGTCCGGGGGCTCATGTTCTACTATGGCCTGGATTTCCACGATCTGGCCCCGAACTTTGTCCTCAACATCTCGGCGTTTATCATCGTGTGCGAGGCTTTCCTCCGCATCCGCCCCCATTTCGGCCTATGGCTCAAGACTTTCAATGTCAAGCCGAAGGTGGTGCGCGGCCCAGGCGGAGTGCGGAGGCGCCATGGTGGGCAAGATGCCCAACGTCCTATGGCTCGAGGGCTCCTTCGTGGAGTCCCTAAAGGGGTGGCAATCGGGGTGGTTTTACATCACCGAGCCACGCGACCCTGAATGGGTCGCAGCCCCCGAGTTCCGATCCGGACCCCCTACGCGGCTCACCTCCTGGAAAGAGACGGGCCTGTCGTGGGGTAAAAAAGGAGAGCTGACCGGACTCCAAACATGTGTCCAAACCCTGGTGGACAAGAAGCTCAAACTTGTCAACGTAGTCCAGGTTATGCTCATCCGCCGGATCCTCCCGTGTCAACAACGGGCTTTCAACCTGTGGGAGTTCGACCCGGCGCGGCACCGAACTCTGAGCAGGCTCTTCGACACGACGTACGAAGATGCCTGGAAGGTGCTTTTCAAGGGCGCCGAGGCCCCCGCATCCGCTACCGAGGATCGCGGATTCAGCACGCAGCGTCACGCTCGTGCGGTAAGCTGTTTTTACCTTTTACAGGGTATTAGTTTTTCATAGTTTGACTCCATGCGGATCTAAGCTCCCTTACCTTTGACAGGATTGGCAGGAGACGTCCGGACAGATCAACTGTCCGGCTCCTTTGCCCGAAGGCCCAGCGGACGCTCGCTTGGCGAAGCTGCTGGTTCCGGCACCCTATGTGGTGCCGGAGAAGAAGGCCAAGAAGAAGGCCACGGGACACTCGAAAGAGTGCCCGGCCCAGGAGGTGTCGGATTCATCATCCGACGACTCCAAGGCGCACTCCTCCCACGAAGACGAGGAGGAGGAAGAAGAGACCTCTCCCCCTCCAGCGGGGGGAGAGAAGAAAAGGAAGGCCGCCCCAACTGGGGAGGCCGAAGGGTCCAAGAGGGGGAAGACCCTTCCTCCGGACTACTCCACCAACGCCGACGACGGCGAAGAGGAGTGGCCGCACAGGGCCAAGCCCCTGGCGAGATCGTAAGTATTCGGACACCAGAGCAATTCATAGTGTTCCTTTCTTGCACAGCTCCTCCTTACGCCGAATATGACTATGCAGTCCGCCCAAGGCCGGGCTCGACGAGTCGTCGAGCGGCTCCCTGGATTCGTCGGATGTGAATTCGCTTCCGACGGCTACCTCCCCCCACCCTACGGGACGACGCCGAGGTGGCGTCCCAACAGGTTCCAAGCCAGGAGGAGGTGGTCCTGGAGGCGCCGCAAGGCGACCTCCCGGACTCCAGGCGTAAAGGGGATAGAACCCCCAAGGGCTCCAAGTCCGGCCTTGAGCCGGACACGCGCGGAACCTTCAACGGTTCCGGACTCCGGTAGGCAGCTCCTTCCAAGAGGAGCAAGCCTACCGAGCCGGTGACCTCCGTCCAACCGGAGGCACCGGACAATTTGCTGGAGGTGCTTAACGGCGCCTCCATCGACGAGGAGCACCGCACTATTATGAGTGCGGTGATCCAGAAGGTTCAGTCCGCCAAGAGCGGACTGACTGAAGCCTGTGCCAGCCTTCTAACAGGCTTTGAGGTAAGTAAAGAATATGTAAAAATATTACCGCATAGACAGTAGCCCCTGATGCTCTGTTCGGCGTTCGGAAAGAAAAGCCGAATAGAGGATCTAATAACATTCGCAGGAGTCTAACAAAAGTAAGTCAATATGCGTATGCAGGCTTCGCTGCTAGCATCCGCCGCACTGACGGAGGTGGGCACGCTGAAGCAGAACCTCGAGCGGTCCGAGCAAGAGCTCGGCCTAGCCAAGCAGCAGCTCGAGGAGAAGGAAGGTAAGAAATACCTTATTGAAATATGTGAAAGGTGCAATTGCAAAAAGTGACAGGATTAACGCGGCTATTGTAGGGGCCACAACTGAGGTGGCGACCCTTAAGCAAGCGCTGTCCGAGGCCGAGAAGAGGGCGGCCACGGAGCGCACCGAGCGGGAGAAGCATGAGACGCAGGTTGGCGAGGTGCGGCAAGAGCTCCAGGCTCTCATGAAAAAACATGAGAGTTTGGAGCTTGACTCGAAGACGCGAGAGTCTGAGCTCGCGGCGGCCATTGAAGATGCCAAGTCTGCCAAGGCCGAAGCCCAGAAGGCCCTCCAGGAGGTTGAGGCAATAAAAAAGATAGCGGCGGGTAAGGCATTCTTTATGCAAAGCAAGCACGTAAAAGTGAATTACTTGTTACTTACCCGAATCCGGAGCTCTCCAGGAGCATTCGCAGACTTGCCCCGTAGCGTGTCGGATGCCGCCGCCTTCTACCGAGCCGAGGAGGGAAGCTCGACGGAGAAGGTGTTCTGGTCTCAGTATGCTGAGGCCGAACACCCGGTGCCCTTAAGCGACCAGCTGAAACAGCTGGTCGAGCTCCATAAGGTGGCCGAACAGGCCATGAAGGGCCTCATAGTCCGGCTGTGGCCTGGAGAGGCCATGCCTGGGAGCTACTTCGGGCTGGTGAGGCGGCTGGTGGAGGCCTGTCCAAGGCTCGAAGTCATCAAGCGCTCCGTATGCATCGAGGGTGCCCGTAGGGCGCTTGCCCGTGCGAAGGTGCACTGGGGCAAGCTGGATGCTGAGAAGCTTGTGAAGGACGGGCCACCGCCGGGCAAGGAGCATCGCAAGCCCGAGATGTATTATGAGGGCGTTCTGAAGGGTGCCCGCCTTGTGGCGGATGAATGTTCCATGGATGTAATTTTTCAGTAAACTCGCTCGTTTTGTCCTGTGCGCTGAAAACTTGTTCATGTGCGCTAAGCAATGCTTTTTGAATTTAAAATATTACCTTCTGTGCGGCCGTTTATCAAATTTGAGAGATGGCGAGTTCGTCGGCTTCTGCCCCCATGGCCACGAGTGCTGGGGTGTTCGGGATAAACATGAGCGCTCTTTTTCCCATTCTTGGGTCCTTCGAGGGAGGCGCTCAACACAACGAACAAGGCAATCGGACTATAATGCTTGAACACTCTCACTTAGCCATAGAATTCTATAATTTTAAATTTCGGCGAAGCCCCTAGTGTTCGGAAGACCGAGTTCGGGGCGCTATCCACGCCTAGGCCGGACAAAGCCGACTCCTCGCTCTAAGCGGCATAAGTCTTTAGGGACTCGAAAACCTCTCGAACAGCGACCAGCTCTCGCCTCATCATGACGGTCAGTTTTAGCTTTCTCTACTGAGGTGCTTAGCCCAGCTCAACTGGGGCACAATCGCAGTAGTTCTCCTAGTGCTACCTTAGCCGATATAACGGAACGTAAGGTACCAAAACATAGGAGCCGGGCAAACCCAACTATTGACCCAAGACATGATTCGGAGCCGATGCATATAATGCTATAAGTTCGGGGTGCCGCACTTGTGAAAGTGTTCGGACTTCTCACACCGTATTGTGGGGTACTTAAGCCCCTGGCGTATTGGCCGTACCAAAGTGTACGGGTGCAACATGTCATTAATGAACATATATTCGTAAAAAAGTAATGCAATAATAGACGGAAGCTATGCATTGTTTATTTAAAAAAGCTGCGATCAAAGCAGAACGATACAAATACTGCAATAAGCAAAAGATGGGACTATTTAACATGTCCTTTCCAGGGGCAAGCTGCGGAATGTTATGTGAAACAGGTATACTGCTCGTTATAGAGACCACCTTAGAGTTCCATAGTGCGGCGTAGTTTTCTGCTTCCCTGGTTGTATCGTTTGTGCGGCAATTGTACTGCCGGACAAGCCTTCCGAAGAATGGAGTCCTGAAAATAAGAGAAAATTAAGAAATCGGCAGCCCCTAGTGCGGTTTAAGCCGCGTTTCGGGCGTGCCGTGATGGTGCCCCTCCCCCTGTGCCCATGGTATTTCCAGAGCGTAGTTATGTACGCGCAACACTGGTTTCGCAATTCGCGAGGGCTGGGGTTGGGGCCGCATATGCTACGCTTGCTCGGAACGTGCCAGGCGGTCTTGTTGTAGGTTACTCCGGGCGTGCTTGACGGTGTCCAGACGTTTAATGGCCGGACTGGAGAATTGCCTTGAGAGGCTGCTTTGTACTTCCGCTGCGATAGCCGCCGTATGCTCCTCCGTTCGGAGAGAGCGTTCGGTGTTTCCATTGACCGTGATGACGCCTCGAGGGCCTGGCATCTTGAGCTTGAGGTATGCGTAGTGCGGCACCGCATTGAACTTGGCAAATGCGGTTCGCCCGAGCAGTGCGTGATAGCCACTGCGGAACGGGACTATGTCGAAGATTAACTCCTCGCTTCGGAAATTATCCGGAGATCCGAAGACCACTTCAAGTGTAACTGAGCCTGTACAGTTGGCCTCTACACCTGGTATGACGCCTTTAAAGGTCGTTTTAGTGGGTTTAATCCTCGAGGGATCGATGCCCATTTTCCGCACTGTATCCTGGTAAAGCAGGTTCAGGCTGCTGCCGCCGTCCATAAGGACTCTAGTGAGGTGAAATCCGTCAATAATTGGGTCTAGAACCAATGCGGCGAATCCGCCATGACGGATGCTAGTGGGGTGGTCCCTTCGATCAAAAGTGATCGGGCAGGAAGACCATGGGTTGAACTTTGGGGCGACTGGCTCCATCGCGTATACGTCCCTTAGCGCACGCTTCCGCTCCCTCTTGGGGACGTGGGTTGCGTATATCATGTTCACCGTCCGCACTTGTGGGGGAAAACCTTTCTGTCCACTGTTGTTCGGCGGCCGGGGCTCCTCCTCGTCATCGCTATGCAGCCCCTTGTCTCTGCTTTCGGCATTTAACTTGCCTGCCTGCTTGAACACCCAACAATCCCTGTTGGTGTGATTGGCTGGTTTTTCGGGGGTGCCATGTATCTGGCATGAGCGGTCGAGTATTCGGTCCAAACTGGACGGGCCCGGAGTATTTCTTTTGAATGGCTTTTTCCGCTGACCGGGTTTAGAGCCTCTGAATCCGGCATTAACTGCGTATCCTCAGCATTGTCGCCGTTAATGCGGCGCTTTTGCTTGTTGCGACGCGACCTGCCACTGCTGTCCTTGGTATCCGAATTACCAGGGCTCTTGGTCATGTTATTGCTGCGAGCTAGCCAGCTGTCTTCTCCCGCTGCAAAAGCGGGTCATAAGTGTCGTGAGGGCTGCCATAGATTTCGGCTTTTCCTGTCCTAGGTGTGCAAGCCACTCGTCGCGGATGTTATGCTTGAAGGCTGCTAGGGCCTCTGCGTCCGGACAGTCGACGATTTGATTTTTCTTGGTTAGGAACCGTGTCCAGAATTGTCTGGCCGATTCCTCTGGCTGCTGAATTATGTGGCTAAGGTCATCGGCGTCTGGTGGTCGCACATAAGTGCCCTGGAAATTGTCGAGGAATGCGGTTTCCAGGTCCTCCCAACAACCAATTGATTCTGCTGGCAAGCTGTTAAGCCAATGCCGAGCTGGTCCTTTAAGCTTGAGTGGGAGGTATTTGATGGCGTGTAGGTCATCACCGCGGGCCATGTGGATATGAAGGAGATAGTCCTCGATCCATACCGCAGGATCTGTTGTGCCATCGTATGATTCGATGTTCACGGGTTTGAAACCCTCGGGGATTTGATGATCCATTACTTCATCTGTGAAGCATAGTGGGTGTGCGGCGCCTCTGTATTGGGCTATATCACGACGCAGCTCAAACGAGCTTTGTCTACTGTGTTCGGCCCGGCCGGATTTACTGTATCCGGCGTGACGAGTACCGTCTCGTGCCGTGGGGCGCCCACGCGATCCGTAGATCGATCTTGTTTGCCTTGCCTTGTCCTCCAATATATCTCGCAGGTCTGGCGCATTTTCCCATGCCTTGGTATTTTTTGAGCGGCGCCGGGGTGCGGCTTGAGTGGAGGGCCAAGAGGCCTCTCTGTCGCGGCCACGGGGTGGCCGGTCGGCCGCATCATGCGCTGGTGATGTAGGTTTAGGTGCTTCCTCCTCTAATTGGTAGCAACCTGCGCTTTGGGTAGCTCTTGGAGGGGCGTTCGAGTTCATACTCTTCGGCCGCAAGGACTTCAGTCCATCTGTCGGCTAGCAAATCTTGATCAGCTCTAAGCTGTTGCTGTTTTTTCTTGAGGCTGCTCGCCGTGGCCATAAGCCTGCGTTTGAAACGCTCTTGTTCGACGGGATCCTCCGGCACGACAAATTCGTCGTCGTCGAGGCTTGCCTCGTCTTCGGAGGGAGGCATATAATTATCGTCCTCGACCTCTCTGTCTGCCGCTCTCTCATGAGGGCTGGCTTCTCCATCCTCCTGTGCTGAATCTTGCTGGAGGTGGTTGTCTTCGGCACTGTCCGGGGTGTTATTATCTCCCGTGCCGGAATCACCGTTTTTGCTTTGGCGGGATTTAGAGCGGCGCCGCTGACGCCGGCGCTTAGGCTGCTTCTTGGAGGGGTCATCCTCCGTTGTTCCATCGCCATTGCCTTCTTTTGGGGTGTCCACCATGTATATATCATACGACGAGGTGGCTTTCCAGTGCCCTATAGGCGCTGGTTCTTGATCGTCTCCTGCATCGGCGTCCATACCGTCGATGTCTTCGGAGTCGAAGTCGAGCATGTCGGTTAAATCATCGACAGTGGCTACGAAGTGGGTGGTGGGTGGGCTTTGAATTTCTTCATCATCCGCATCCCAACCTTGCTGACCATAGTCCGGCTAGGGCTCTCCTGATAAAGAGAGAGACTTTAGTGAATTCAGAATATCGCCGAAGGGCGAGTGCTGAAAGATGTCCGCGGCGGTGAACTCCATGATCGGCGCCCAATCGGGTTCGATCGGTAGGGGCGCGGAGGGCTCGGAGTCTGGAGAGGAGTCCGGCTCCTTGGAGTCACGGGCTTCGCAGAGAATAGGGCTGGTGTTTGGCTCGATCGCCGTAGAGATTGCAGCCCCCGAGGCGGTGTCCAACCACCCATCCTCGATTGGCGCAGTTGGCTCCGAATTAAGGGTCGGAGCTGATGCGGGTGCGGCCTCCAGGGCACTGTTCGGCGGCAGAGCTAGATCATGCCCATCGTGACAGTGCGGCGCGCTCGGCTGTGGCTCGAATCCGTCGAAGATCAAGTCTCCGCGGATGTCGGCCGTGTAGTTCAAACTTCCAAATCTGACCTGATGGCCAGGGGCGTAGCTTTCGATCTGCTCCAGATGACCAAGCGAATTGGCCCGCAGTGCAAAGCCGCCGAATACGAAGATCTGTCCGGGGAGAAAAGTCTCACCCTGGATCGCATCGCTGTTGATGATCGGAGAAGCCATCGGGCCTAAAAGCGACGACACAGAGGAACTCTCAATGAAAGCACCAATGTCGGTGTCAAAACCGGCGGATCTCGGGTAGGGGGTCCCGAACTGTGCGTCTAGGCGGATGGTAACAGGAGGCAGGGGACACGATGTTTTACCCAGGTTCGGGCCCTCTTGATGGAGGTAAAACCCTACGTCCTGCTTGATTAATATTGATGATATGGGTAGTACAAGAGTAGATCTACCACGAGATCAGAGAGGCTAAACCCTAGAAGCTAGCCTATGGTATGATTGTTGTTCGTCCTACGGACTAAAACCCTCCCGGTTTATATAGACACCGGAGAGGGCTAGGGTTACACAGAGTCGGTTACAATGGTAGGAGATCTACATATCCGTATCGCCAAGCTTGCCTTCCACGCCAAGGAAAGTCCCTTCCGGACACGGGACGAAGTCTTCAATCTTGTATCTTCATAGTCCAGGAGTCCGGCCGAAGGTATAGTCCGGCTATCCGGACACCCCCTAATCCAGGACTCCCTCATACATGACTCTTTCCTATGTTATGAAAATTGCATGCTTCAATGACTGAGATTGTAGTTTGTTTTTTCAATGAAGTTTACGATTCATACTTGATATTGTGATTGAATTATTACTCTAGCATAGAGATATATATGACAAGAATTATATAAGTTGCTGTTCTAAGAATGATCATGATGCCCTCATGTCCGTATTTTATTTTTATCGACACCTCTATCTCTAAACATGTGGACATATTTTTCGATTTCGGCTTTCGCTTGAGGACAAGCGAGGTCTAAGCTTGGGGGAGTTGATACGTCCATTTTGCATCATGCTTTTATATCGATATTTATTGCATTATGGGCTGTTATTACACATTATGTCACAATACTTATGCCTATTCTCTCTTATTTTACAAGGTTTACATAAAGAGGGAGAATGCCGGCAGCTGGGATTCTGGGCTGGAAAAGGAGCAAATATTAGAGACCTATTCTGCACAGCTCCAAAAGTCCTGAAACTTCACGGAAGATGTTTTCCAAATATATAAAAAATACTGAGAGCAAGAACTTCACCAGGGGGGCCACACCCTGCCCACGAGGGTGGGGGCGCGCCCTACCCCCTGGGCGCGCCCCCTACCTCGTGGGCCCCCTGGTGGCCCTCCGATGGACTCATGCTGCCATCTTCTGCTATATGGAGTCTTTCGATGGAAAAAATCATAAGCCATCTTCTCGGACGAAACTCCGCCGCCACGAGGCGGAACCTTGGCGGAACCAATCTAGGGCTCTGGCGGAGCTGTTCTGCCGGGGAAACTTCCCTCCCGGAGGGGGAAATCATCGCCATCGTCATCACCAACGCTCCTCTCATCGGAGGGCAATCTCCATCAACATCTTCATCAGCACCATCTCATCTCAAAACCCTAGTTCATCTCTTGTATCCAATTCTTGTCTCCAAGTCCGGGATTGGTGCTAGTAGGTTGCTAGTAGTGTTAATTACTCCTTGTAGTTGATGCTAGTTGGTTTAATTGGTGGAAGATCATATGTTCAGATCCTATATGCATATTAATACCCCTCTGATTATGAACATGTTTATGCTTTGTGAGTAGTTACTTTTGTTCCTGAGGACATGGGAGAAGTCTTGCTATTAGTAGTCATGTGAATTTGGTATTCGTTCGATATTTTGATGAGATGTATGTTGTCTCTCCTCTAGTGGTGTTATGTGAACGTCGACTACATGACACTTCACCATTATTTGGGCCTAGAGGAAGGCATTGGGAAGTAATAAGTAGATGATGGGTTGCTAGAGTGACAGAAGCTTAAACCCTAGTTTATGCGTTGCTTCGTAAGGGGCTGATTTGGATCCACATGTTTCATGCTATGGTTAGGTTTACCTTAATACTTTTGTTGTAGTTGCGGATGCTTGCAATAGAGGTTAATCATAAGTGGGATGCTGTAGGATCGAAAGTATGTCTAGAGGGGGGGTGATTAGACTACTTGACCAAATAAAAACTTAACCTTTTCCCAATTTTAGTTCTTGGCAGATTTTAGCTATTTTAGGACAAGTCAAGCAATCATCACATAATTCAAGCAAGCATGCAAAGAGTATATTGGCAGCGGAATATGCTTGCTAACACATGAGTAGGTGGTTCTCTTCAGAACATATGAGTTGGAATTGTGTATGTGTTTGATGGCTCTCTCTCGAATGAAGAGGAGGTGGAGGGGTATATATAGCCTCCACACAAAATCCAACCGTTACACACAGTTTTCCAATCTCGTGGGACCGAATCAACAAACTCGGTCGGACCGAAAATGTAAACCTAGTGACCGTTAGAGATTTTCGGTGGGACTGACATGCAACTCGGTAGGACCGATATGGTTAGGGTTTGGGCATAACGTAATCTCGGTGAGACCGATTACACAAACTCGGTGAGACCGAATTTGGTAATTAGCTAACCAGAGAGTTGGTCAGGCAAACTCGGTGGGACCGATTTGCTCTTTCGGTGAGACCGAAAAGTTACAAAGGGGAAACACTGAATTTACATTGCAATCTCGGTGGGACCGATTCGCTCTTTCGGTGAGACCGAAAAGTTACGAAAGGGAAACAGAGAGTTTGCAATCCCATCTCGGTGAGACCGAGATCCCTATCGGTAGAACCGAATTGCTAGGGTTTGGCAGTGGCTAATGACAAGTGAAAACTC
>NC_053022.1:583394673-583438677 GCF_003073215.2 Triticum urartu
TCGGAGTGATAACTTCTCTCGGAGTGGTCGTCGGAGTCGGAGCCGGATACCCATTCACCAACATGAGCTTGATGTCTTCGTTTTATGTAGCTCCTTGATGATTTTTCCTTCCTTTCCGAATCCTTGCTTCTCCGTGAGTATCTTCGTTCATAACGATCATCTCTACTCCTTCTCTCTCTTGGTGGTGATTCTTCTCTTTTGCTTCTTCTTTTTGGAGAGTCTTCTCTTCTCTTGTAGGGAGCCGTACACTCATTGGAATAGTGTCCGGGTCTTCCACAATTGTAGCAGTTTCGCTCTCGACTAGAAGATCTTTTGTCATTGTAGGACCTTGACTTGGAGCTTCTATCTTTGCTTCTACTCTTGTAGAACTTGTTGAAGTTCTTCACCATTAAGCTCAATTCTTCATTGAAGTTTTGTTTCTCAATTTATGATGTAGGGGCTTCACATGAGGCTTTGTAGGCACCACTAGATTTGTTGTGAAGTTCCTCTTTATCCTTAAGTGACATCTCATGAGCAACAATTCTTCCAATTACCTCCGTTGGCTTGAGATCTTTGTAATTGGGCATCATTTGGATCAATTTGCACACGGTATCATATTTTCCATCCAAGGCTCTTAGAATCTTCTTGATGATGAATCTATCGGTCATCTCTTCACTTCCTAAGCCGGCAATCTCATTTGTGATGAGAGCAAGCCTAGAGTACATTTCTGCGACACCTTCACCATCCTTCATTTTGAACTTGTCAAGTTGACTTTGAAGCACATCCAATTTGGATTCCTTGACGAAGTCGGTACCTTCGTGCATATCAATCAAAGTGTCCCAAATTTCCTTTGCATTCTCAAGACGGCTGATTTTGTTGAATTCTTCGGGGCACAATCCATTGAAGAGAATATCACAAGCTTGAGCATTGTATTGCAACATCTTCAACTCATCTGCGGTAGCTTCACGGTTTGGTTCTCTCCCATCAAAGAAGTCACCTTGCAAACCAACACACACAATAGCCCAAACGGCGGGGTTATGTCCAAGAATATGCATTTTCATTTTATGCTTCCAACTAGCAAAATTAGTACCATCAAAGTAAGGACCTCTACAGTGATAATTTCCCTCGCTAGACGCCATACTCTCCTTGGTTGTGAAACCAAGGCTATGACCACCAAAAGCTTTGGAAATCAAAGCAAATGGAGACCAAAGCTCTGATACCACTTTAGGATCAGAAGTATGTCTAGAGGGGGGTGATTAGACTACTTGACCAAATAAATACTTAACCTTTTCCCAATTTTAGTTCTTGGCAGATTTTAGCTATTTTAGGACAAGTCAAGCAATCATCACACAATTCAAGCAAGCATGCAAAGAGTATATTGGCAGCGGAAAGTAAAGCATGCAACTTGCAAGAATGTAAAGGGAAGGGTTTGGAGAATTCGAACGCAATTGGAGACACGGATGTTTTTCCCGTGGTTCGGATAGGTGGTGCTATCCTACATCCACGTTGATGGAGACTTCAACCCACGAAGGGTAACGGTCGCGTGAGTCCACGGAGGGCTCCACCCACGAAGGGTCCACGAAGAAGCAACCTTGTCTATCCCACCATGGCCATCGCCCACGAAGGACTTGCCTCACTAGCGGTAGATCTTCACGAAGTAGGCGATCTCCTTGCCCTTACAAACTCCTTGGTTCAACTCCACAATCTTGTCGGAGGCTCCCAAGTGACACCTAGCCAATCTAGGAGACACCACTCTCCAAGAAGTAACAAATGGTGTGTTGATGATGAACTCCTTGCTCTTGTGCTTCAAATGATAGTCTCCCCAACACTCAACTCTCTCTCACGGGATTTGGATTTGGTGGAAAGAAGATTTGAGTGGAAAGCAACTTGGGAAAGGCTAGAGATCAAGATTCATATGGTAGGAATGGAATATCTTGGTCTCAACACATGAGTAGGTGGTTCTTTCTCAGAACATATGAGTTGGAAGTGTAGATGTGTTCTGATGGCTCTCTCCACGAGTGAAGAGGAGGTGGAGGGGTATTTATAGCCTCCACACAAAATCCAACCGTTACACACAATTTACCAATCTCGGTGGGACCGAATCAACAAACTCGGTCGGACCGAAAAGGTAAACCTAGTGACCGTTAGAGATTTTCGGTGGGACCGACATGCAACTCGGTAGGACCGATTTTGTTAGGGTTAGGGCATAACGTAATCTCGGTGAGACCGATTACACAAACTCGGTGAGACCGATTTTGGTAATTAGCTAACCAGAGAGTTGGTCAGGTAAACTCGGTGGGACCGATTTGCTCTTTCGGTGAGACCGAAAAGTTACAAAAAGGAAACAGTGAGTTTACATTGCAATCTCGGTGGGACCGATCCGCTCTTTCGGTGAGACCGAAAAGTTACGAAAGGGAAACAGATAGTTTGCAATCCCATCTCGGTGAGACCGAGATCCCTATCGGTAGAACCGATTTGCTAGGGTTTGGCAGTGGCTTATGACATGTGAAACTCGGTGGCACCGGATAGAAAGAATCGGTAGGACCGAGTTTGGCTTAGGGTTTAGGTCATATGTGGATATGGGAAAGTAGTTGAGGGTTTTGGAGCATATCACTAAGCACATGAAGCAAGAGGCTCATTAAGCAACACCTCATCCCTCCTTGATAGTATTGGCTTTTCCTAAAGACTCAATGTGATCTTGGATCACTAAAATATAAAATGAAGAGTCTTGAACTATTGAGCTTGAGCCAATCCTTTGTCCTTAGCATTTTGAGGGTTCCACTTTCACCATCCATGCCATGCCAATCATTGAGCTTTCCTGAAATAATCATCTTGGAATAGCATTAGCTCAATGAGCTATATGTTGTTATGAATTACCAAAACCACCTAGGGATAGTTGCACTTTCAATCTCCCCCTTTTTGGTAATTGATGACAACATATAGATCAAAGCTTCGACAAATGATAATAAGCATGAAATATATCATCGCTTTGAGAAGTATGTGATAAGTAAGAGCTCCCCCTAAATTTGTGCATATTTAAGATTTGTTTTGGACTGCAAATGCACAAAGAGTTAGAGTCATGGGTTACTCTTCCATGTCACATACATCTTGGTGGAGCGCTTAAAATGATAAGAATGAAATACATGCACTCATCACCAAGAAAAGTGAATGATCACATAAGATAGATAAGATAATATCAAGCATGCATAAGTGTAGCTTATGATCAAACACATGATCATCAATGTCTCACAAGCATATCAAAGTATCTCAACCAAAAGCAAACAAAGTTGAAAAACCACCAAATAAAGCAAGAGAGAAAAGCAACACTCTCTCTCGAAGCCTATGATCTATACATTTTCTCCCCCTTTGGCAACAAGTACCAAAAAGTTCCTAGAAAATGCATAGTGCTAAATCGACACTCGGGCTTGATCTTCAGGTGGTGGTGGAGTCCAGAGCACTCCAAGGACGAAGCCTTCTGTAGACGTGGTTGGAGTTGAGGCTGAAGTAGATGCTGGAGCTGGTGGAACTGAGGCTGTAGCTGGTGCAGAAGTGGTGGCTCTGGTGTCAGCAACTGGCACTGCAGACGACCTCGGACCTCGTGGCACTCTGGCAAAGGCATCAGTGGTTGTCTTCCCTCTCCTCTCCTGCATGTCATCTTGGAGCTGCTCCACTGTAGTCTGAATCTCTGTCACCTTGATATCCAAGTCATAGAACTTTTGTTCTATGATTCTCTCTAGGCTATCCTGGTTCTGAGTTAGGGTGGCCAGTCCTTTCTCAATCCTCAGGGTGGATGCAATCAAGTAACCAAGCTGCTCTTGTTTGGTTTTCATGAAATACTCAGATGCCTCCTCTTGAGTTGGCATCTTGGCAGCTTTCTCCTTCCTTGCCTTCTCCTTCTTTGCTTGTGCTTGAACTGATGATGGTTAATTTTCATTCATCACAACTTGGTTATCTTCAAAATCTGAATGGATGGGCAGGTGTTCCTTGTCCAATAAGTATATGCCTGTGCCCATCTTTGAATTGATCAACTCCTGAATCTGAGGGGCATAACCACAGCTCCTCTTCTGATCTGCTGCAGTCCTCTTGATAGTTTCTACTATGAGGCTCATGACCTTGAATTTCTGTGGCACATCAAATATATGAAGCAAATTGATCGCATGGCCTCTGATCATCTTGTGATCACCTGACTTGGGCAATAAGGTGTGCCTTAGGATCCAGTTAATGGTTGGCAGCCCTGACAGAAGATAATGTACTGAGCCAAACTTGAAAGTATCAAGTGCTTCATTTGGAATTTCCTTGTACATGTTGGACATAGAGTTGTGGTCCATCTTCTTCTTGGCATATACATCCAAGTCATCTTCCTGCTCTTCTGGGGCATTGATCAGCTGAGCCCATTCAGCAACTATAGATTGGTACCTCGTACCTTCAGACATCCATGTTATCCTACCATCTGGATAGAAGTGTGCCGTGGAGTAGAATTGCATAATAAGCTCCTCGTTCCACTTTGTGAGCTTCTGCCCAACAAAGTCTGCTACTCCACAAGCATTGAAGTTGTCTTGCACTCCAGGATAGTGCTCTTCATTGTCCTTGATGTACTCCCAATCAACGCATCTCATGTCACAAACTATGGGCTTCTTGTCTAACAAAACTGTCTCATAGAAGTCCTGCTGTTCCATAGTGTGGAACCTATAATCAACAGCAGTTCTTCTCCTTGAAGCATACGGATCTGCTTCTCTCCACTTTCTCAGCCCTGAGTCTCTTCTGAGCTTCATGTCCTCAGCCACAGGATGAGCATCATTATGGTCTGGGATCTTGGGCTTGAGCTTTCTCAGAACATTCTCTTCATCATCTTCTTCAGCAGCTTCAGGCACTGGGGCCTTGTTCTTCTCAGCAGCTGGGATGCTTCTTGTATTCCTCTTTGGTTTTGGCTTTGGAGCTGGCTTGGCCTTGGAAGCAGTTGCCCCTGATCTTATGGCATCACCCATCAGCTTGGGTGCCTTAGGTGCTGGTGCAGCAACCTCTTCTTATTCTTCTTCTTCTTCCATGACGGAAGCCTTTCCAAGCACTCTGGCTACGGTTTTCTTGACCCTTTCCTTCCTTTTCTTTCCTTCAGCAACAACTGGCTCTACGGTTGCAGGCTTTTCAGGAATCTGAGTTGAAGCTCTGGCCTTTGGCATAGGCTGCCTACCTGCTGGCCTTTTGATTTTCAATCCTGGCTTTGTGCCTTGAGCTGAGCCATGTTTCTTCTCGAGCACTACTCTCTTTGAAGTTGCTTCCTCTTCTGCCACATAGTCCTCATCCTTTGATTCCGAGGTTCTCTTCTTCCTTTGTCTTGTGGCAGCTTTTGGCAGATTGCTAGGGGTGCTCCTGCTGCCTTCATCTGAAGAACTTGAGGGACTAGTGCCCTCACTCATCTGCACTGGCTGTTCTGACATGTTCTGGCTATCACTTTGGTCTGACATGATGTACAAGCTGACTGCTGACCCTCTGAATAGTTTATAGATGAGGTAGAGTGGATGAGCATCACAAAATGCAGAGATTTTTGCAAAAGAATGATTCAAAATCTTAGTTTTAGTTTCCCACTGAAATCATCTCGGATCTACTCATTTTTAAACTCGGTGATACCGAAGCAGTTTTTGGAACCTAAACTGGTGAACTCGGTCAGACCGAGTCACAGTTTGGTGGCACCGAGACTGCTAGGGTTTCACAAAGTTCCAAAATCGGTCACACCGATAAGTAATTCTCGGTCAGACCGAGTCTCACTTGTGCAATGGCATGAGCCAAATCGGTGGGACCGAGTTTTTCAACTCGGTGGGTCCGAGATAGTTTCGGCGGAAACCTAACCCTAAAATTTTCGAATCAAACCTAATCTACGAGTTCATTGACTGGATAGAAGTTTATCAAATGTGGCAAGAATCATTATGATCACAATGTGCTAAGAATCGGATTGGGGAATAGCACAAAGATCGAGTCCATACCCTAGTTCGACGGAGACTCTCTACGACGGCAACGGTGGGGTTGAATTCCGTTGACGGCGATGGAGACCAGCGAATGGAGGCGGCTGGCGGCGAGGAGACGATCCGGAGACCACGTTGGTAGAGCGAGCTATCGCGCGGGCGAAGGGGTTCGGAGAAATTTCCAAATCATTGCCCGTGACTATATATAGCCCGACCCTGTCGGTGTGACCGAGTGGAACAACTCGGTGGCACCGAGATGCAAAACTGTATACTGTTGTTGCAACTCGGTGTGACCGAATGGTTCAAATCGGTTGCACCGAGATCGAAAACATAGATCAACTTAATGAGCTCGGTAAGACCGAAAGTGGGGTATCGGTCAGACCGAGAATCAGAAAGAGGTTTTGGAAGTTTAAGTCTATGACGAATCGGGGACTCCAAGTGTTCCTCACACAGAGTGGTTCGAATCTGACTTGATCAAATTTTGTGATGTAGCATGAATAGAGTTTGAGACGAGAAAAGCATAGATAGCTAGAGGAGGTTCTTAGGCATTCTTGTCCATCCACTTGGCAAAAGGAAATAAAACCAAACAATCAAACAACAAGTGGATGTCCTCGAATGAGTAAAATATGCAACCAACATGCTCACACAATAAGATGGCAATTGAAATATGTGACAAAGCATGCACAACCAATTCTAGCATCTATCAAGCAATTTGCGATGACTAGGTCATCTATATATGAGTATATTGACTTAGGAGTCAAGTGAGAACACTTGATCATAGGTCATACTCATCGTTTAAGCTCAAGTGGGGTTACCACTTTTACATAAAGCATTGTTGTGTTCACATCTTTAGAGTTGCTTTAGCTCAAGTCTTAGAGTAAAGCTCCCCCTAGATGTGATATCCCCCCTAAGAGGGGTGAACTAACCTTGGGTTTTGTCGATGATGACTTCATGTAGATGTTGAAGATGTGGATGCTCAATGTTGATGTAGATCACTTGGAGCTATCCATTTGAGTGAATTGCACTTTCAATACCTACATGGGTTAGTCCCACAAGGAACAAACAAGGATATCCATAGACATAGAGTGATGCACACACAAGATGATGTCCATGAAAACTTTTAGGTTACCTTGTCCCGTGTCTTACCAACAAGAGGGTTTGTGACTCCTTGAACTAGTGCAAGATGTGGAAGTTGATTGCACTTGTTCTTGCCAAAATGATAAGAGTGAAGTATGTTGGCAGAGTCATCCTCAAGAACTCTCTAGTTCTTCTTCTTTTGGATCCACACCATCTTGATGGGAATCTTGGAGTTGTAGTCGTACTTGATGGAGTGGAACTTGAAGTGGTCTTGGGAATCCACTTGACTAAGGTCTTAGGAGCTTCTTCAAATGCATCAATTTCCTCTTGAAGCTTGTCCTTGCCTTTTTGCTTGTAATCTTGTGGTGGAAGATCATCTTGAGCTTGTGTCCCCTTGAAGGAAGTATCATACTTCTCTTGTTGAGGAACAAAAGTTTGTCTTGGGGTATTGATCTTCTTCCCACTCAACTCCATTGGCATTGAACTTTCGTTCAAAACCAACACCTTGATTCTTCCGGTGCATTCCTTGCTTGCGCACAATTTCCTCGAATTGCTTACTCCCGGCAAGGCTTTTGTACACTCCTTTCTCTATAATTCCCTTCAATAAGCTATTTTCTTGCTCAAGTGTAACTTGGCTAAGAGAATCATTAGTGGAATCAAGAGAACTACTAGAAGCAACAATGTTGGATTTAGCATGATCATTGTTACTACTAGAGGAAGAATCTTTCTTGTTCTTGTTACTAGACTTGACTTGAGGCATGTAAGTGGATAAGAGTAAACGCTTGGCAATGTAAGAAGAACTTTTCTTGCGGAGATCATCATTGATTGCCTTTAAAAACTCATGCTCTTGCTCTAGATTGAGCTTTTCAAAGCGTAACTTCTCATGAGCTTTTAAAAGTTCTCGATGATCTTCGAAGATAGTTATATGAGCTAACTTAAGAGTGTTTAGTTCTTTAGTTAGAGCCTCAATCTTCTCCTTATCATTGTCATTCGTTTTATCTTGATTAGCATGATTAATTGACGTTTCATCATAGTATTCATCACTAGAGTTCTCAACAAGCAAATCATCACGTAACAAGTCATCTTCATCACTATTAAAATCAACATACTCGGGGTGTGTTACCTTAGGACCTTTGGCCATGAAGCATCTTCCAATTCCTTCATTTGGTGAGTCAAATATGTCGTAGGAGTTGGTTGACACAAGTGCTAGACCGGCAACACCTTCATCTTGAGTATATTCGGAATCGGAGTGATAACTTCTCTCGGAGTGGCTGTCGGAGTCGGAGCCGGATACCCATTCACCAACATGAGCTTGATGTCTTCGTTTTGTGTAGCTCCTTGATGATTTTTCCTTCCTTTCCGAATCCTTGCTTCTCCGTGAGTATCTTCGTTCATAACGATCATCTCTACTCCTTCTCTCTCTTGGTGGTGATTCTTCTCTTTTGCTTCTTCTTTTTGGAGAGTCTTCTCTTCTCTTGTAGGGAGCCGTACACTCATTGGAATAGTGTCCGGGTCTTCCACAATTGTAGCAGTTTCGCTCTCGACTAGAAGATCTTTTGTCATTGTAGGACCTTGACTTGGAGCTTCTATCTTTGCTTCTACTCTTGTAGAACTTGTTGAAGTTCTTCACCATTAAGCTCAATTCTTCATTGAAGTTTTGTTTCTCAATTTATGATGTAGGGGCTTCACATGAGGCTTTGTAGGCACCACTAGATTTGTTGTGAAGTTCCTCTTTATCCTTAAGTGACATCTCATGAGCAACAATTCTTCCAATTACCTCCGTTGGCTTGAGATCTTTGTAATTGGGCATCATTTGGATCAATTTGCACACGGTATCATATTTTCCATCCAAGGCTCTTAGAATCTTCTTGATGATGAATCTATCGGTCATCTCTTCACTTCCTAAGCCGGCAATCTCATTTGTGATGAGAGCAAGCCTAGAGTACATTTCTGCGACACCTTCACCATCCTTCATTTTGAACTTGTCAAGTTGACTTTGAAGCACATCCAATTTGGATTCCTTGACGAAGTCGGTACCTTCGTGCATATCAATCAAAGTGTCCCAAATTTCCTTTGCATTCTCAAGACGGCTGATTTTGTTGAATTCTTCGGGGCACAATCCATTGAAGAGAATATCACAAGCTTGAGCATTGTATTGCAACATCTTCAACTCATCTGCGGTAGCTTCACGGTTTGGTTCTCTCCCATCAAAGAAGTCACCTTGCAAACCAACACACACAATAGCCCAAACGGCGGGGTTATGTCCAAGAATATGCATTTTCATTTTATGCTTCCAACTAGCAAAATTAGTACCATCAAAGTAAGGACCTCTACAGTGATAATTTCCCTCGCTAGACGCCATACTCTCCTTGGTTGTGAAACCAAGGCTATGACCACCAAAAGCTTTGGAAATCAAAGCAAATGGAGACCAAAGCTCTGATACCACTTTAGGATCAGAAGTATGTCTAGAGGGGTGATTAGAACTACTTGAACCAAATAAATACCTTAACCTTTTCCCAATTTTAGTTCTTGGCAGATTTTTTAGCTATTTTAGGACAAGTCAAGCAATCATCACACAATTCAGCAGCATGCAAAGAGTATATTGGCAGCGGAAGTAAAGCATGCACTTGCAGAAATGTAAAGGGAAGGGTTTGGAGAATCGAACGCAATTGGAGACACGGATGTTTTTTCCCGTGGTTCGGAATAGGTGGTGGCTATCCCTACATCCACGTTGATGGAGACTCAACCCACGAAGGGTAACGGTCGCGTGAGTCCACGGAGGGCTCCACCCACGAGGGTCCACGAAGAAGCAACCTTGTCTATCCCACCATGGCCATCGCCCACGAAGGACTTGCCTCACTAGCGGTAGATCTTCACGAAGTAGGCGATCTCCTGCCCTTACAAAACTCCTTGGTTCAACTTCCACAATCTGTCGGAGGCTCCCAAAAGTGACACCTAGCCCAATCTAGGAGACACCACTCTCCAAGAAGTAACAAATGGTGTGTTGATGATGAACTCCTTGCTCTTGTGCTTTCAATGATAGTCTCCCCAACACTCAACTCTCTCTCACGGGATTTGGATTTGGTGGAAAGAAGAATTTGAGTGGAAGCAACTTGGGAAAGGCTAGAGATCAAGATTCATATGGTAGGAAATGGAATATCTTGGTCCTCAACATGAGTAGGTGGTTCTTTCTCAGAACATATGAGTTGGAAGTGTAGATGTGTTTCTGATGCTCTCTCCACGAGTGAAAGAGGAGGTGGAGGGGTATTTATAGCCTCCACACAAAATCCAACCGTTACACAATTTACCAATCTCGTGGGACCGAATCAACAAACTCGGTCGGACCGAAAAGGTAAACCTAGTGACCGTTAGAGATTTTCGGTGGGACCGACATGCAACTCGGTAGGACCGATTTTGTTAGGGTTAGGGCATAACGTAATCTCGGTGAGACCGATTACACAAACTCGGTGAGACCGATTTTGGTAATTAGCTAACCAGAGAGTTGGTCAGGTAAACTCGGTGGGACCGATTTGCTCTTTCGGTGAGACCGAAAAGTTACAAAAAGGAAACAGTGAGTTTACATTGCAATCTCGGTGGGACCGATCCGCTCTTTCGGTGAGACCGAAAAGTTACGAAAGGGAAACAGATAGTTTGCAATCCCATCTCGGTGAGACCGAGATCCCTATCGGTAGAACCGATTTGCTAGGGTTTGGCAGTGGCTTATGACATGTGAAACTCGGTGGCGCCGGATAGAAAGAATCGGTAGGACCGAGTTTGGCTTAGGGTTTAGGTCATATGTGGATATGGGGAAGTAGTTGAGGGTTTTGGAGCATATCACTAAGCACATGAAGCAAGAGGCTCATTAAGCAACACCTCATCCCTCCTTGATAGTATTGGCTTTTCCTAAAGACTCAATGTGATCTTGGATCACTAAAATATAAAATGAAGAGTCTTGAGCTATTGAGCTTGAGCCAATCCTTTGTCCTTAGCATTTTGAGGGTTCCACTTTCACCATCCATGCCATGCCAATCATTGAGCTTTCCTGAAATAATCATCTTGGAATAGCATTAGCTCAATGAGCTATATGTTGTTATGAATTACCAAAACCACCTAGGGATAGTTGCACTTTCACTTTGGCATCGCCGTCTAGCCCATGTCAATATGAGATCTTTGCAAAGTCTTCTCAAGGGGGACCATGTCCGTGGACTAACGAATGTTAGTTTTGCTAAAGATCGTGCTTGCAGTGCTTGTATCGAAGGAAAGCTACATGAGAAGGCTCACCCTCCCACGACTATCATTTACTCAAAGAGGCCTTTGGAGCTCCTTCACATGGATCTCTTTGGGCCTCCATCCTTCGATAGTCTTGGGGGTAGGAAGTATTGCTTGGTGATTGTGGATGACTACTCAAGATACACTTGGGTGTATTTCTTCAAGAGGAAGAGCGAGACCCAACAAACCGTCATTGACTTTGCAAATGAAGCACAACGTCAACACAATGCAAAGATCTTGACAATAAGAAGTGACAACGGCACCGAGTTCAAGAACTACACCTTGGATGAGTTTCTTAGTGATGAGGGGATCAAGCATCAATATTCCGCACCTTACACCCCTCAACAAAACGGTGTTGCGGAGAGGAAGAACCGGACATTGATGGATGCGGCAAGGACCATGATGGCGGAGTTCAAGTCTCCGTACAACTTTTGGGCCGAAGCCATCAACACCGCGTGTCATGCATCCAATCGGCTCTACCTCCGCAAGGGCTTGAACAAGACTCCATATGAGATACTCACCGGTAACAAGCCCAACCTCAAGTACTTTCGGGTGTTCGGGTGTAAGTGTTTCATTCTCAAGAAAGGTGTTCGGTTGTCTAAATTTGAGGCTAGAGCTTATGAGGGCATATTTGTTGGGTTATGCTACAAACTCTCATGCTTACCGTGTCCTCAATAAATCCACGGGACTTATTGAGGAGACATGTAACGTGGAGTTTGATGAGAATAACGGCTCCCAAGTGGAGCAAAGAGGCACTTGTGATGTAGGTGATGAAATTCCTCCCCAAGCCATAAGAAGAATGGGTGTTGGCTTTATCCTACCCATTGAGGAACCCCTTGTGGCCGAAGTAGAAGGACAAAGCTCCACTCAAGTGGAGCCATCACCAACCCAAGGCCCACACGCTTCCGAAGAACAACATGAAGGCCCTCATCCTCAAGAACATGACCAAGGGCAAGATCACGCTCAAGACGGTGTTGACACATCAAGTGATGCCCAAGGTCAAGTTCTCTCCTCCGAGCAAGTTCAAGAACAAGAACAATCTCAAGAGGACGCTCAAGATGATCAAGTGACCACTCCTCGTCTCACCCCCGAGGAGGAATTGGAGTGTCGTGCCGCCAAGGTTGCTTCCAAGCTATCCACCAAGGATCATCTCATGACGAATGTGCTTGGAAGCTTAGGAAAGGGGTAAGCACTCATAGACAATTAGCAAACTATTGTGAGCATCACGCGTTTGTCTCTTGTGTCGAACCCCACAAGGTCTATGAGGCGCTAGAAGATCCGGATTGGCTCAATGCCATGCATGAAGAACTCAACAACTTTGAGCGCAACAAAGTGTGGAGATTGATGCCAAGACCGACGGGGAACCACAATGTCATTGGAACCAAGTGGATATTTAAGAACAAGCAAGATGCCCATGGGATTATCATTCGCAACAAGGCTCGTTTGGTAGCACAAGGCTACTCTCAAGTCGAGGGTATCGACTACGGTGAAACCTTTGCTCCCGTTGCTCGTCTTGAATCTATTCGCATGTTGATTGCTTATGCTTCTCATCATAACTTTAAGTTACAACAAATGGATGTGAAGAGTGCTTTTCTTAATGGTCCCATTAATGAATTCGTTTATGTCAAGCAACCCCCCGGGTTCGAGGATCCCTACTTTCCCGATCATGTGTATCAACTCGATAAGGCACTCTATGGCCTTAAAAAATCCCCACGTGCGTGGTATGACCACCTTACTGAGTTGTTACAAGACCGTGGTTTTGAAGTTGGGCTAATCGACCCCACTCCTTTTACTAAGAAGGTCAAAGGGGAGTTGTTTGTGTGCCAATTATATGTTGATGATATCATCTTTGGTTCACCTAACAAAGCTTTCAATGAGGAATTTGCGCTCTCATGACCTCAAAGTTTGAGATGTCTTCCATGGGAGAGTTGAAGTTCTTTCTAGGGTTCGAAGTGAAGCAAAAAAGAGAAGGAACCTTCATCAATCAAGCCAAATATACTCAAGACATGCTCAAAAGATTCAAGCTAAGTGATGTCAAGCCGACTTCCACTCCAATGCCCACCAAGTGCCAACTTGACATAGATCCCAATGGTAAAGCGGTGGATCAAAAGGTATATCGCTCCATGATAGGCTCCTTGCTTTACCTTTGTGCATCTAGACCGGATATCATGTTGAGTGTGGGAATTTGTGCATGGTTTCAAGCCGCACCTAAGGAAAGTCACTATGTGGTGGTCAAACGAATCTGTCGATATTTGGCTCATACCCCAAACTTTGGCTTATGGTACCCAAGAGGAGAAAACTTCAAGCTTGTAGGGTATTCAGATTCCGATTGGGCGGGAGACAAAGTGGATAGGAAGTCCACTTCCGGAGGGTGCCAATTCCTTGGTTGCTCTTTGGTAAGTTGGTCTTCCAAAAAGCAAAGTTGTGTGTCTCTCTCGTCCACTGAAGCGGAGTATGTGGCAGCCGGTAGTTGTTGTGCACAACTCTTATAGATGAGGCAAACTTTAAAGGATTACGGTGTCATTTGTGACAAAGTGCCTCTTTGGTGTGACAATGAAAGTGCCATCAAGATCTCTCTCAACCCGGTGCAACACTTCAAGACGAAGCATATCGAGATCCGATATCACTTCATCCGGGATCACATTAGGCGAGGAGAGATCGAGCTCAACTATGTCAACACTCATGATAACCTTGCAGATATTTTCACGAAGCCCTTGGATGAAGCAAGATTTCGCGAGTTAAGGCATGAGCTAAATATCATTGATTCGAGCAATGTTGCTTGAACCCTTGCACACCCCACCACACTCAACGTGTTGTCTTGTTTAGATGTAGGTATGGACATAGGGGGAGTGATGTTCTCTCAATGAACTCTCCCTCCCCCCATTATGCATAAATTGATCAAGTCTTTCACATTAGCCATGTTTGATGGTACTTGTGCTTCAAAGACGAGTTTTGGTCATGGACCCAAGGATAATTTTTCGCGGTGCCATACCAATTGACTCAAACATAGGTGGCTACGGCCACTTCCCTCTCTTTGGAGAGGTGGTGTCTCGTGGTTGTTTCGTTTTGTCGTGTGCCTTTCTGCCTTTGTGTGTTGCGTGGTCTGGTGGTGTCGTGTTGTCTCGAAGTGTTTGTGCAAAGACCCTGTTTTTCGTGTGCTTGAAAGGTGCATCTTCTCGAGCCCACGGTACTACCGCGGCTTGCCGCGGTACTACTGCTTTGAGAGGCACGGTACTACCGTGCCATAGCACGGTACTACCGCTCAGGTGCGGTACTTCGGAAGTACCGTGCCGAGCGGTACTACCGCTATGGGGCACGGTACTACCGCGCCGTCGAGGGAGCATGGGGGTTATGACTTGGGCAGGGGAGTTCCAACTCCCCATACCCATTCACTTGTCTCTCTCCCCACGTCTCTCTCTCTCTCTCCTGCTCAAGAACGGCACCGGAGGCCCTCGCCGGATCTCCGTCTCCGGCCACTCTCCTCGGATTCTGACCGGTGGGATCGTTCCCCACCACTTCCTCTTGCCATGGACCAAGGGTTTTCCCCAAATCCCTCTTTTTCTTGGTTGTTCTCTCGCTTCTAGGTTTTTGGGGAGATGCTTGTTGTTCTTGAGATTTTAGGCCAAATTTATGCAAGAGTAGGATGTAGGAGAGTCGTGTTGCGTAGGAATCATACTTGATATGTTGTCTTGTGGTAGATTTGTCCAACCGTAGTACCGCCGTGGTTTCGCGGGCTTTTCTCAGATTTGAACTTGTTCAGATCTGACGCGGTGCGGTACTACCGTGTCTCATGTGCGGTACTACCGCTCGTGCGGTACTACCGCCCGTCAGGTGCGGTACTACCGCGCTAGCTCGTGCGGTACTACCGCTCATCAGACGCGGTACTACCACGCTAGCTGAGGCACTAAGCTCGTACTACCGCTCCTAGACCCGGTACTACCGTGACCTTACACGGTACTACCGCGTCTAAGAGCGGTACTACTATCTTAGTTCCGCAGCACTTGGCAGTACTACCGTAGGGGTCAAATCTCTCTCTAGGCAATTATCTTGTGTGCTTTCTGCATGTATCTTTTTCTTTGTTGTGGTCTTTGCATTGATCCCTCTTGTTTGTCGTGGGTGTTTTGCGTTTTGTGTCTCAGGTGGTGGCTCTCGCCGTTCCAATCCCAGTCGTGACACTGGATCCAAGCGTCTGCGCAACCCCCAAGATGAAGCCGCAGAGGGCTCCAATGCCCCCAAGCGCAATGTCAAGACCACTGCCAGCAAGAAAAAGGAACCTTCGGAGTATTTTGAACGCCGGAGGATCAATCCCTATGTGAATCCTCGGGCTATGCTCAGAGGCACCGAGTTGTTCTGGACCAAGCAACAGGCTCTCATCTATCTGGATGTGATCAAGAGCAAGCAGAATACCTTCGTGGATGTCAAGTGGATAGACATGCATCACATGCGGAAGGACAAGTTTCGTGACTATTTTGGAGAGGCTCTGGACTTGGTGGAGCAGTTTGCTATTGAGCCGGTGATCTCCTTTCACCTTGACTATGACCCTGAGCTTATCTGTCAGTTCTTTGCCTTAGTGTACTTTCATCCCGGGGATGAGCGGAGGATGACCTGGATTACCAACGGCCGTCAGCTGTCTGCTACATGGAAAGAGTTCATGGATCTGCTTCACATTCCTGATGACGGGCTTCACACCCCCGTTGGTGTTCGCCCCCACACCAACTCTGAGTCTGCCAATAAGAACCTGCTTCAGCCTTTCCTTGTTGAGAAGGTGCTCCCCAATGGCAAGTCAACTTGGGTGTTGAACTCCTTTCTGGATATCATGCATTGCATCTTCCGCAACACTCTGTTCCCACGCATTGGCGACAAGGACAAGGTCCATGCCTATCTAGTGGACGTGTTGCTCCTGTGTGCAGAGGCACGTTCATCTCAGATTCAGCCACTTGATGTCTCACACATCGTGTGGTGTGAGCTTCGGTTTGTGGTGTTCACTCGCAAGGTACCTATCTATGGACCGTACCTATTTCTGCTGCTCTCCACCACTTGGGAGAAGATGTACCCTGGTGATGAGTTCCTTGCTCCAGACTGGATTCGCCATGAGTCCATCAGCCTCCGCATCAAGCCCAACTGGGCCAACACCACTACCCGTGCTAAGGCCTCTTCTGCTAGAAGGGCTGCTGGTGAGGAGGAGGCTGCTGCTAAGAATGTTGCTGAGGACCGTGCTGCTAGGTCCACCACACCTTCCTCTAAGCCATCGTGGGCCAAGAAGTTAAAGGACAAAATGAAGACTCTCTTCTGCATGCAGGCAAAGGGACAGTACAGGGCTCACGTGGCAGACAAGGAGAGTCGCTGCCGTGACAAGAAGGTTATGAGGCTCTTTGGAGAGGATGTGTCTGGCGGGTCTGAGGACGTCATCACACCCGAGGCTGCCTGGATGTCGAAGCAGGGATACAAGTGGACCAGTTCAGAGGAAGACATCGAGGAGACCGTCCCCGCCGCTGAGTCTGACGAGGAGCACGAGGAGCAGTTGGACGACTTCTCTGCCAGAGCCACCCCGTGTGTGTAGGTGTCCTCTCTGCCTTTTTGGCGTCTCGATGCCAAAGGGGGAGAGAGTGTAGGGATTTGCGTTGTGTCATGCTTGGTGTGTTTGTTTGCTTTGTGCTTTGTCGTTTGGACCTCGTTTGCCTCGTTTGCTTTTGTTTGGTTTGTGCCTTCGAGACCTATCCGACATATGGTGTAAGACATATGCACTCTATCTATCTTAGTTAACTTATGTTTGTGCGATATTGTCTAGTGATAGATATGCCTTGTCTCTATAATATAGGGGGAGCATTGATCCTAGTACGTGTGCCCTGCAGTCCAAAGCACTCATCTAGGCGGCACACATCTAGGGGGAGCCCGTCTATATTCTAGAGAGGAGGGGTTTGCGGTTACTTAATATTAATTCCCTTGTGCAAATCCCGTATTGTCATCAATCCACCAAAAAGGGGGAGATTGTAAGGGCATATTTATCCCTAAGGTGTTTTGGTGATTGATGACAACACGTTTGCGGACTAATCATGTGCCTTGAGTATCCCAGACATTTCATCGCTAGGCACAAGATGGTTGGGTGCCCCTCGAAGTCTGTTGAAGACGGCGTCTTTTCTACGTTTCTTTTTGGTGGATTTGAGTCGTAGGAAAGCCGTACTATTAAGAGGGGGTCCGCGTTGGAAAGGTTTGGGTGGAATCATCACGTACACGTCTCCTTCTTGTCCCCTCCTTTTTCCCTTGGAGCTTCCTCCGCTTTCTCGCCTCCCTGGTTCTGGCTGCTGGATTGGGTCGCGGTAGTACTGCTCCCAGGAAAGCGGTAGTACCGTAGGCATCAGCGGTAGTACCGTGCGGTGGCGCGGTAGTACCGCAGGTGCCCACGGTAGTACCGCTCCCCTGGAGCTGCACTACCGCTGCCCACCAGGCTAGTACCGCTCCTTCGCGGTAGTAGGGGCCGATGTAATTTTTTACATCCGCACCTACCGCGGTAGTACCGCTTTCGCTTCGCAGTAGTACCGCGCTATGCTGTCAAGCAGTAGTACCGCCCCTCGGCAGTACTACTGTGTCGGGTTTTTGCTTCTTCCGTTTCTCTGCGGAAGTAGGCACGGATGTTTCCTCCCCCCTGGCTAGGGGATTTCTGCCTGGCGGTAGTACCGCATGGAGGCGCGGTAGTACCGCGCTTGCGGAAGTACTGCCCTTAGCTCCTGTGTGTCAGATGTGACCTTGCTGTCGCTGGGGTCGCGGCAGTACCGCGGGCTAGTACGGTAGTACCACATAGCCGTGTGGTAGTACCACTTGGTAGCAAGCGGTACTACCGCACGGGCCTGTGGTAGTACCGCTGGCCTGGCGCGGTAGTACCGCTGGCCGCTGGCTGGTTGGTGGGTAACGGTTGGATCTTTGTCCTACACTATATAAGGGGTTCCCTTCTTCCCCGTTGACTCATCTCTTCCAACCCTAAGCTCCATTATTGCTCTAAGCTCCATTTTCGCCCGATCTCACTCCCTAGCCAATCAAACTTGTTGATTTGCTCGGGAGTGGTTGAGAAGGCCTCGATCCACACTTCCACCAAGATAAATTTGATTCCCCCACTAATCCCTTGCGGATCTTGTTACTCTTGGGTGTTTGAGCAACCTAGACGGTTGAGGTCACCGCGAAGCCATAGTCCATTGTGGTGAAGCTTTGTGGTGACATTGGGAGCCTCCAATTGAGTTGTGGAGATTGCCCCAACCTTGTTTGTAAAGGTTCGGTCGCCGCCTCCAAGGGCACCAATAGTGGAATCATGGCATCTCGCATTGTGTGAGTGCGTGAGGAGAATATGGTGGCCCTAGTGGCTTCTTGGGGAGCATTTGAAGGAAATATGCCCTAGAGGAAATAATAAAGTTATTATTTATTTCCTTATAATCATGATAAAAGGTTTATTATTCATGCTAGAATTGTATTAACCGGAAACATAATAGATGTGTGAATACATAGACAAACAAAGTATCACTAGTATGCCTCTACTAGACTAGCTCGTTAATCAAAGATGGTTATGTTTCCTAACCATGAACAATGAGTTGTTATTTGATTAACGGGATCACATCATTAAGAGAATGATCTGATTGACATGACCCATTCCATTAGCTTAGCACCCGATCGTTTAGTATGTTGCTATTGCTTTCTTCATGACTTATACATGTTCCTGTAACTATGAGATTATGCAACTCCCGTCTACCGGAGGAACACTTTGGGTACTACCAAACGTCACAACGTAACTGGGTGATTATAAAGGAGTACTACAGGTGTCTCCAAAGGTACATGTTGGGTTGGCGTATTTCGAGATTAGGTTTTGTCACTCCGATTGTCGGAGAGGTATCTCTGGGCCCTCTCGGTATTGCACATCACATAAGCCTTGCAAGCATTGCAACTAATGAGTTAGTTGCGAGATGATGTATTACAGAACGAGTAAAGAGACTTGCCGGCAACGAGATTGAACTAGGTATGGGATACCGACGATCGAATCTCGGGCAAGTAACATACCGATGACAAAGGGAACAACGTATGTTGTTATGCGGTCTGACCGATAAAGATCTTCGTAGAATATGTAGGAGCCAATATGGGCATCCAGGTCCCGCTATTGGTTATTGACCGGAGACATGTCTCGGTCATGTCTATATTGTTCTCGAACCCATAGGGTCCGCACGCTTAAGGTTACGATGACAGTAATATTATGAGTTTATGCATTTTGATGTACCGAAGGTTGTTCGGAGTCCCGGATGTGATCAAGGACATGACAAGGAGTCCCGAAATGGTCGAGACGTAAAGATTGATATATTGGAAGCCTATGTTTGGATATCGGAAGTGTTACGGGTGAAATCGGGATTTTACCGGAGTACCGGGAAGGTTACCGGAACCCCCCGGGAGCTAAATGGTCCATGATGGGCCTTAGTGGAAAAGAGAAGAGGCAGCCCTACATGGGCTGCGCGCCTCCCCCTTCCCCTAGTCCTATTAGGACTAGGAGAGGTGGCCGGCCCCCCCTCTCTCTTTTCCCCCTCCGCGAATCCTATTCCAACTAGGATTGGGGGGGGGGGAATCCTACTCCCAAAGGGAGTAGGACTCTCCTGGCGTGCCACACCTTGGCCGGCCAGCCTCCCCCCTCTAGTCCTTTATATACTGAGGCAGCTGAGGCACCGTAGAACACACAAGTTGATCCACGTGATCTATTCCTTAGCCGTGTGCGGTGCCCCCAGCAACCATAGTCCTCGATAATACTGTAGCGGAGTTTAGGCGAAGCCCTGCTGCTGTAGTGCATCAAGATTGTCACCACGGCGTCGTGCTAACGGAACTCTTCCCCGACACTTTGCTGGATCGGAGTCCGGGGGTCGTCATCGAGCTGAATGTGTGCTCGAACTCGGAGGTGCCGTAGTTTCGGTGCTTGATCGGTTGGATCGTGAAGACGTACGACTACTTCCTCTACGTCGTGTCAACGCTTCCGCAGTCGGTCTGCGTGGGTACGTAGACAACACTCTCCCCTCTTGTTGCTATGCATCACATGATCTTGCGTGTGCGTAGGAAATTTTTTGAAATTACTACGAAACCCATCACCAACAACGTCTACAAGAAGAAGATTGTGTAGTAGACATCAAGCTCTTTTCTGGCGCCATTGTCGGGGAGGTTAGCGCTTGAAGGTATATCTTTAGATCTTGCAATCAAGTCTTTCAGTTTCTTGTTTTAGCACTAGTTTAGTTTATAAAAGGAATTAAGTTTGCCTCATACTCTTCATCTTTTTAATATCTTTCGTGAGTATTATGGAAAGGAAAATTGTGCCAAAGTGTTAGAAGAAGAATTCATTAAAATGTTTGGCACTAAATATTTGAATGATGAGCATGATTGCAATTTTGTTAGTATGAATTCCTTGAATATCCATGATGCTAATTATTTGCAAAGACACAAACTTGGGGAAGCTATGTTTGATGAATATGATGTTTTTTGTCCCCAAATTTTGATGATCAAAATTATTATGATGAAAGCATGCCTGCTATTTATGATGATTATATTGATGAAAGTGGATTTGGAGAGGTCATGACTTTATTTTGTGATGAATCCACTATCTCGGAAGAGCTTCCAATTGATTATGAGAACAAAGTTGCTATCTATGATGATTATTGTGATGACTTGTATGCTATAAAGAATAATGATATCCATGAAACTTGTCATCATGATTTTAGTTTTCAATTGAATTATGCCTCACATGATAGTTATTTTGTTGAGTTTGCTCCCACTATTATTCATGAGAAGAATTTTGCTTATGTGGAGAGTAGTAAATTTTCTATGCTTGTAGATAATGAAAAGAATGCTTTAGGTGCTGGTTATATTGTTAAATTAATTCATGATGCTACTGAAAATTATTATGAGGGAGAAATATATGCTTGTAGGAGTTGCAATAATATCAAGTTCTCTCTATGTGCTTAAAATTTTGAAATTCTGCTTGTTTTGCCTTCCTATGCTAGTTGATTATTGTTCCCACAAGTTGTTTGCTCACAAAATTCCTATGCATAGAAAGTGGGTTAGACTTAAATGTGCTAGTCATATTCTTCATGATGCTCTCTTTATGTTTCAATTCTTATCTTTTATGTGAGCATCATTGAAATCATCATGCCTAGCTAGGGGCGTTAAACGATAGCGCTTGTTGGGAGGCAACCCAACTTTATTTTTGTTCCATGATTTTTGCTCCTGTTTAGTAATAAATAATTCATCTAGCCTCTGTTTAGATGTGTTTTTATACTTTTAATTTGTTTGTGCCAAGTAGAACCTTTGGGAAGACTTGGGGAAAGTCTTGTTGATCTTGCTGTAAAAAACAGAAACTTTAGTGCTCACGATAATTGCTGCCATTTTTATTTGGAGAGTGCTATTGAGTTAATTGTTTATTCAGATAATTAATATATAAATTCCTCACGTCCAGAAATTTATTTGAGAATTTTACGAGTTCCATAAGTATACGTTTGATTCAGATTACTACAGACTGTTCTGTTTTTGACAGATTCTGTTTTCATTGTGTTGTTTACTTATTTTGATGAATCTATGGCTAGTAAAAGCGTTTATAAACCATAGAGAAGTTGGAATACAGTAGGTTCAACACAAATATAAATAAAGAATGAGTTCATTACAGTACCTTGAAGTGGTGATTTATTTTCTTATACTAACGGAGCTTACGAGTTTTCTGTTAAGTTTTGTGTTGTGAAGTTTTCAAGTTTTGGGTAAAGATTCGATGGACTATGGAATAAGGAGTGGCAAGATCCAAAGCTTGGGGATGCCCAAGGCACCCCAAGGTAATATTCAAGGACAATCAAGAGCCTAAGCTTGGGGATGCCCCGAAGGCATCCCCTCTTTCGTCTTCGTTCATTGGTAACTTTACTTGGAGCTATATTTTTATTCGCCACATGAGATGTGTTTTGCTTGGAGCGTCATTTTATTTTATTTAGTTTTGCTTGCTGTTTGAATAAAATACCAAGATCTGAAATTATTAAATGTTAGAGAGTCTTCACATACTTGCATAATTATTCGACTACTCATTGATCTTCACTTATATCTTTCGGAGTAGTTTGTCATTTGCTCTAGTACTTCACTTATATCTTTTAGAGCATGGTAGTAGTTTTATTTTGAAGAAATAGATGAACTCTCATGCTTCACTTAGATTATTTTGAGAGTCTTAAATAGCATGGTAATTTGCTTAAATAATCCTAATATGCTATGTATTCAAGATTAGTAAAAATTTCTTAGGAGTGTTTTGAATACTAAGAGAAGTTTGATGCTTGATGATTGTTTTGGGATATGGAGGTAATAATATCAAAGTCGTGCTAGTTGAGTAGTTGTGAAATTGAGAAATGCCTGTGTTGAAGTTTGCAAGTCCCGTAGCATGCACGTATGGTAAACGTTATGTGACAAATTTGAAACATGGGGTGTTATTTGATTGTCTTCCTTATGAGTGGCGGTCGGGGACGAGCGATGGTCTTTTCCTACCAATCTATCCTCCTAGGAGCATGCGCGTGGTGCGAAGGTTTTTGATGACTTGTAGATTTTTCCAATAAGTATGTGAGTTCTTGATGACTAATGTTGAGTCCATGGATTATACGCACTCTCACCCTTCCATCATTGCTAGCCTCTTCGGTACCATACATTGCCCTTTCTCACATTGAGAGTTGGTGCAAACTTCGCCGGTGCATCCAAACCCCGTGATATGATACGCTCTTTCACACATAAACCTGCTTATATCTTCCTCAAAACAGCCACCATACCTACCTATTATGGCATTTCCATAGCCATTCCGAGATATATTGCCATGCAACTTTCCACCATTCCGTTTATCATGACACATTGATCATTGTCATATTGCTTAGCATGATCATGTAGTTGACATAGTATTTGTGGCAAAGCCACCATTCATAATTATTTCATACATGTCACTCTTGGTTCATTGCATATCCCGGTACACCGCCGGAGGCATTCATTTAGAGTCATACTTTGTTCTAGTATCGAGTTGTAATCATTGAGTTCTAAATAAATAAAAGTGTGATGATCATCATTTTCTAGAGCATTGTCCCAAGTGAGGAATAAAAAAAGAGAAAGGCCATAAAAAAGAGAAGGCCCCCCAAAAAAGAGAAAGTCCATAAAAAAGAGAAGGCCCCAAAAAATGAGAGAAAAAGAGAGAAGGGATAATGCTACTATCCTTTGCCACACTTGTGCTTCAAAGTAGCACCATAATCCTCATGATAGAGAGTCTCTTGTTTTGTCACCTTCATATACTAGTGGGAATTTTTCATTATAGAACTTGGCTTGTATATTCCAACAATGGGCCTCCTCAAGTGCCCTAGGTCTTCGTGAGCAAGCAAGTTGGATGCACACCCACTTAGTTTCTTTTGTTGTGATTTCATACATTTATAGCTCTAGTGCATCCGTTGCATGGCAATCCCTACTCCTTGCATTGACTTCAATCGATGGGCATCTCCATAGCTCATTGATTAGCCTCATTGATGTGAGACTTTCTCCTTTTTTTGTCTTCTCCACATACCCCCCATCATCATATTCTATTCCATCCATAGTGCTATGTCCATGGCTCGCGCTCATATATTGTGTGAAGGTTTATGAGTTTGATATTACTAAAGTATGAAACAATTGATTGGCTTGTCATCGGGGTTGTGCATGATGAGAGCATTCTTGTGTGACGAAAATGGATCATGACTAAACTATATGATTTTGTAGGGATGAACTTTCTTTGGCCATGTTATTTTGAGAAGACATGATTGCTTAGTTAGTATGCTTGAAGTATTATTATTTTTATGTCAATATGAACTTTTATCTTGAATCTTTCGGATCTGAATATTCATACCACATTTAAGAAGAATTACATTGAAATTATGCCAAGTAGCACTCCGCATCAAAAGTTCTGTTTTTATCATTTACCTACTCGAGGACGAGCAGGAATTAAGCTTGGGGATGCTGATACATCTCCAACATATCTATAATTTTTGATTGCTCCATGCTATATTATCTTCTGTTTTGGATGTTTATGGGCTTTATTATAAAATTTTATATTATTTTTGGGACTAACCTATTAACCCAGGTCCCAGTGCTAGTTTCTGTTTTTATCTTGTTTTAGAGTATCACAGAAAAGGAAAATCAAACGAAGTCCAATTGACCTGAAACTTCACGGAACTTATTTTTGGAAGGAAAGCAACCCGGGAGACTTGGAGTCCACGTCAAGGAAGCTTCGAGGAAGCCACGAGGTAGGGGGCGCACCCACCCTCCTGGGCGCGCCCTCCACCCTAGTGGGCCCCTGGGCCCCTCGTGGCTCCCCTGACGTACTTCTTCCGCCTATATATCTCCATATACCCTAAAACGATCGGGGAGCACAATAGATCGGGAGTTCCGCCGCCAAAAGTCTCTGTAGCCACTAAAAGCCAATCTAGACCCGTTCCGGCACCCTGCCGGAGGGGTAATCCCTCTTCGGTGGCCATCTTCATCATCCCGGTGCTCTCCATGACAAGGAGGGAGTAGTTCTCCCTTGAGGCTGAGGGTATGTACCCATAGCTATGTGTTTGATCTCTCTCTCTCTCTCTCGTGTTCTTGATTTGGCACGATCTTGATGTATCGCGAGCTTTGCTTTTATAGTTGGATCTTATGTTTTTCCCCCCCTCTACTCTCTTGTAATGGATTGAGTTTCCCCTTTGAAGTTATCTTATCGATTGAGTCCTTTAAAGACTTGAGACACTTTGATGTATGTCTTGCCGTGCGTATCTGTGGTGACACAATGGGATATCACGTGATTCACTTGAGGTATGTTTTGGTGATCAACTTGCGGGTTCCGCCCATGAACCTATGCATAGGGGTTGGCACACGTTTTCGTCATGATTCTCCGGTAGAAACTTTGGGGCACTCTTTGAGGTTCTATGTGTTGGTTAAATAGATGAATCTGAGATTATGTGATGCATATCGTATAATCATACCCATGGATACTTGAGGTGACATTGGAGTATCTAGGTGACATTAGCGTTTTGATTGATTTGTATCTTAAGGTGTTATGCTACAAACTCTCATGCTTACCGTGTCCTCAATAAATCCACGGGACTTATTGAGGAGACATGTAACGTGGAGTTTGATGAGAATAACGGCTCCCAAGTGGAGCAAAGTGGCACTTGTGATGTAGGTGATGAAATTCCTCCCCAAGCCATAAGAAGAATGGGTGTTGGCTTTATCCTACCCATTGAGGAACCCCTTGTGGCCGAAGGAGAAGGACAAAGCTCCACTCAAGTGGAGCCATCACCAACCCAAGGCCCACACGCTTCCGAAGAACAACATGAAGGCCCTCATCCTCAAGAACATGACCAAGGGCAAGATCACGCTCAAGACGGTGTTGACACATCAAGTGATGCCCAAGGTCAAGTTCTCTCCTCCGAGCAAGTTCAAGAACAAGAACACACCAAGACGACGCTCAAGATGATCAAGTGACCACTCCTCGTCTCACCCCCGAGGAGGAATTAGAGCGTCGTGCCGCCAAGGTTGCTTCCAAGCTCTCCACCAAGGATCATCTCATGACGAATGTGCTTGGAAGCTTAAGAAAGGGGGTAAGCACTCATAGACAATTAGCAAATTGTGAGCATCACGCGTTTGTCTCTTGTGTGAACCCCACAAGGTCTATGAAGCGCTAGAAGATCCGGATTGGCTCAATGCCATGCATGAAGAACTCAACAACTTCGAGCGCAACAAAGTGTGGAGATTGGTGCCAAGACCGACGGGGAACCACAATGTCATTGGAACCAAGTGGATATTTAAGAACAAGCAAGATGCCCATGGGATTATCATTCGCAACAAGGCTCGTTTGGTAGCACAAGGCTACTCCCAAGTCGAGGGTATCGACTACGGTGAAACCTTTGCTCCCATGGCTCGTCTTGAATCTATTCGCATGTTGATTGCTTATGCTTCTCATCATAACTTTAAGTTACAACAAATGGATGTGAAGAGTGCTTTTCTTAATGGTCCCATTAATGAATTGGTTTATGTCAAGCAACCCCCGGGTTCGAGGATCCCTACTTTCGAGATCATGTGTATCAACTCGATAAGGCACTCTATGGCCTTAAACAATCCCCATGTGCGTGGTATGACCACCTTACCGAGTTGTTACAAGACCGTGGTTTTGAAGTTGGGCTAATCGACCCCACTCTTTTTACTAAGAAGGTCAAAGGGGAGTTGTTTGTGTGCCAATTATATGTTGATGATATCATCTTTGGTTCCCCTAACAAAGCTTTCAATGAGGAATTTGCCGCTCTCATGACCCCAAAGTTCGAGATGTCTTCGATGGGAGAGTTGAAGTTCTTTCCAGGGTTCGAAGTGAAGCAAAGAAGAGAAGGAACCTTCATCAATCAAGCCAAATATATTCAAGACATGCTCAAAAGATTCAAGCTAAGTGATGTCAAGCCGGCTTCCACTCCAATGCCCACCAAGTGCCAACTTGACATAGATCCCAATGGTAAAGCGATGGATCAAAAGGTATATCGCTCCATGATTGGATCATTGCTTTACCTTTGTGCATCTAGATCGGATATCATGTTGAGTGTGGGAATTTGTGCACGGTTTCAAGCCGCACCTAAGGAAAGTCACTATGTGGCGGTCAAACGAATCTTTCGATATTTGGCTCATACCCAAACTTTGGCTTAATGGTACCAAGAGGAGCAAACTTCAAGCTTGTAGGGTATTCAGATTCCGATTGGGCGGGAGACAAAGTGGATAGGAAGTCCACTTCCGGAGGGTGCCAATTCCTTGGTTGCTCTTTGGTAAGTTGGTCTTCCAAAAAGCAAAGTTGTGTGTCTCTCTCGTCCACCGAAGCGGAGTATGTGGCCCGGGTAGTTGTTGTGCACAACTCTTATGGATGAGGCAACTTTAAAGGATTACGGTGTCATTTGTGACAAAGTGCCTCTTTGGTGTGACAATGAAAGTGCCATCAAGATCTCTCTCAACCCGGTGCAACACTTCAAGACGAAGCATATTGAGATCCGGTATCACTTCATCCGGGATCACATTAGGCGAGGAGAGATCGAGCTCAACTATGTCAACACTCATGATAACCTTGCAGATATTTTCACGAAGCCCTTGGATGAAGCAAGATTTCGCGAGTTAAGGCATGAGCTAAATATCATTGATTCGAGCAATGTGCTTGAACCCTTGCACACACCACCACTCAACGTGTTTGTCTTGTTTAGATGTTAAGGTATGGACATAGGGGGAAGTGAATGTCTCCTCAATGAACTCTCCCTCCCCCATTAATGCATAAATTGATCAGTCTTTCACATTAGCCCATGTTGATGGTACTTGTGCTTCAAAGACGAGTTTTTGGTCATGGACCAAGGATAATTTTCGCGTGCCAATACAATTGACTCAAACATAGGTGGCTACGGCCACTTCCCTCTCTTTGGAGAGGTGGTGTCTCGTGGTTGTTTCGTTTTGTCGTGTGCCTTTCTGCCTTTGTGTGTTGCGTGGTCTGGTGGTGTCGTGTTGTCTCGAAGTGTTTGTGCAAAGACCCTGTTTTTCGTGTGCTTGAAAGGTGCATCTTCTCGAGCCCACGGTACTACCGCGGCTTGCCGCGGTACTACTGCTTTGAGAGGCACGGTACTACCGTGCCATAGCACGGTACTACCGCTCAGGTGCGGTACTTCGGAAGTACCGTGCCGAGCGGTACTACCGCTATGGGGCACGGTACTACCGCGCCGTCGAGGGAGCATGGGGGTTATGACTTGGGCAGGGGAGTTCCAACTCCCCATACCCATTCACTTGTCTCTCTCCCCACGTCTCTCTCTCTCTCTCCTGCTCAAGAACGGCACCGGAGGCCCTCGCCGGATCTCCGTCTCCGGCCACTCTCCTCGGATTCTGACCGGTGGGATCGTTCCCCACCACTTCCTCTTGCCATGGACCAAGGGTTTTCCCCAAATCCCTCTTTTTCTTGGTTGTTCTCTCGCTTCTAGGTTTTTGGGGAGATGCTTGTTGTTCTTGAGATTTTAGGCCAAATTTATGCAAGAGTAGGATGTAGGAGAGTCGTGTTGCGTAGGAATCATACTTGATATGTTGTCTTGTGGTAGATTTGTCCAACCGTAGTACCGCCGTGGTTTCGCGGGCTTTTCTCAGATTTGAACTTGTTCAGATCTGACGCGGTGCGGTACTACCGTGTCTCATGTGCGGTACTACCGCTCGTGGGGTACTACCGACCGTCAGGTGCGGTACTACCGCGCTAGCTCGTGCGGTACTACCGCTCATCAGACGCGGTACTACCACGCTAGCTGAGGCACTAAGCTCGTACTACCGCTCCTAGACCCGGTACTACCGTGACCTTACACGGTACTACCGCGTCTAAGAGCGGTACTACTATCTTAGTTCCGCAGCACTTGGCAGTACTACCGTAGGGGTCAAATCTCTCTCTAGGCAATTATCTTGTGTGCTTTCTGCATGTATCTTTTTCTTTGTTGTGGTCTTTGCATTGATCCCTCTTGTTTGTCGTGGGTGTTTTGCGTTTTGTGTCTCAGGTGGTGGCTCTCGCCGTTCCAATCCCAGTCGTGACACTGGATCCAAGCGTCTGCGCAACCCCCAAGATGAAGCCGCAGAGGGCTCCAATGCCCCCAAGCGCAATGTCAAGACCACTGCCAGCAAGAAAAAGGAACCTTCGGAGTATTTTGAACGCCGGAGGATCAATCCCTATGTGAATCCTCGGGCTATGCTCAGAGGCACCGAGTTGTTCTGGACCAAGCAACAGGCTCTCATCTATCTGGATGTGATCAAGAGCAAGCAGAATACCTTCGTGGATGTCAAGTGGATAGACATGCATCACATGCGGAAGGACAAGTTTCGTGACTATTTTGGAGAGGCTCTGGACTTGGTGGAGCAGTTTGCTATTGAGCCGGTGATCTCCTTTCACCTTGACTATGACCCTGAGCTTATCTGTCAGTTCTTTGCCTTAGTGTACTTTCATCCCGGGGATGAGCGGAGGATGACCTGGATTACCAACGGCCGTCAGCTGTCTGCTACATGGAAAGAGTTCATGGATCTGCTTCACATTCCTGATGACGGGCTTCACACCCCCGTTGGTGTTCGCCCCCACACCAACTCTGAGTCTGCCAATAAGAACCTGCTTCAGCCTTTCCTTGTTGAGAAGGTGCTCCCCAATGGCAAGTCAACTTGGGTGTTGAACTCCTTTCTGGATATCATGCATTGCATCTTCCGCAACACTCTGTTCCCACGCATTGGCGACAAGGACAAGGTCCATGCCTATCTAGTGGACGTGTTGCTCCTGTGTGCAGAGGCACGTTCATCTCAGATTCAGCCACTTGATGTCTCACACATCGTGTGGTGTGAGCTTCGGTTTGTGGTGTTCACTCGCAAGGTACCTATCTATGGACCGTACCTATTTCTGCTGCTCTCCACCACTTGGGAGAAGATGTACCCTGGTGATGAGTTCCTTGCTCCAGACTGGATTCGCCATGAGTCCATCAGCCTCCGCATCAAGCCCAACTGGGCCAACACCACTACCCGTGCTAAGGCCTCTTCTGCTAGAAGGGCTGCTGGTGAGGAGGAGGCTGCTGCTAAGAATGTTGCTGAGGACCGTGCTGCTAGGTCCACCACACCTTCCTCTAAGCCATCGTGGGCCAAGAAGTTAAAGGACAAGATGAAGACTCTCTTCTGCATGCAGGCAAAGGGACAGTACAGGGCTCACGTGGCAGACAAGGAGAGTCGCCGCCGTGACAAGAAGGTTATGAGGCTCTTTGGAGAGGATGTGTCTGGCGGGTCTGAGGACGTCATCACACCTGAGGCTGCCTGGATGTCGAAAGCAGGGATACAAGTGGACCAGTTCAGAGGAAGACATCGAGGAGACCGTCCCCGCCGCTGAGTCTGACGAGGAGCACGAGGAGCAGTTGGACGACTTCTCTGCCAGAGCCACCCCGTGTGTGTAGGTGTCCTCTCTGCCTTTTTGGCGTCTCGATGCCAAAGGGGGAGAGAGTGTAGGGATTTGCGTTGTGTCATGCTTGGTGTGTTTGTTTGCTTTGTGCTTTGTCGTTTGGACCTCGTTTGCCTCGTTTGCTTTTGTTTGGTTTGTGCCTTCGAGACCTATCCGACATATGGTGTAAGACATATGCACTCTATCTATCTTAGTTAACTTATGTTTGTGCGATATTGTCTAGTGATAGATATGCCTTGTCTCTATAATATAGGGGGAGCATTGATCCTAGTACGTGTGCCCTGCAGTCCAAAGCACTCATCTAGGCGGCACACATCTAGGGGGAGCCCGTCTATATTCTAGAGAGGAGGGGTTTGCGGTTACTTAATATTAAATTTCCCTTGTGCAAATCCCGTATTGTCATCAATCCACCAAAAGGGGAGATTGTAAGGGCATATTTATCCCTAAGGTGTTTTGGTGATTGATGACAACACGTTTGCGGACTAATCGTGTGCCTTGAGTATCCCAGACATTTCATCGCTAGGCACAAGACGGTTGGGTGCCCCTCGAAGACTGTTGAAGACGGCGTCTTTTCTACGTTTCTTTTTGGTGGATTTGAGTCGTAGGAAAGCCGTACTATTAAGAGGGGGTCCGCGTTGGAAAGGTTTGGGTGGAATCATCACGTACACGTCTCCTTCTTGTCCCCTCCTTTTCCCTTGGAGCTTCCTCCGCTTTCTCGCCTCCCTGGTTCTGGCTGCTGAGTTGGGTCGCGGTAGTACTGCTCCCAGGAAAGCGGTAGTACCGTAGGCACCAGCGGTAGTACCGTGCGGTGGCGCGGTAGTACCGCAGGTGCCCACGGTAGTACCGCTCCCCTGGAGCTGCACTACCGCTGCCCACCAGGCTAGTACCGCTCCTTCGCGTCCTTCGCGGTAGTAGGGGCCGATGTAATTTTTTACATCCGCACCTACCGCGGTAGTACCGCTTTCGCTTCGCAGTAGTACCGCGCTATGCTGTCAAGCAGTAGTACCGCCCCTCGGCAGTACTACTGTGTCGGGTTTTTGCTTCTTCCGTTTCTCTGCGGAAGTAGGCACGGATGTTTCCTCCCCCCTGGCTAGGGGATTTCTGCCTGGCGGTAGTACCGCATGGAGGCGCGGTAGTACCGCGCTTGCGGAAGTACTGCCCTTAGCTCCTGTGTGTCAGATGTGACCTTGCTGTCGCTGGGGTCGCGGCAGTACCGCGGGCTAGTACGGTAGTACCACATAGCCGTGTGGTAGTACCACTTGGTAGCAAGCGGTACTACCGCACGGGCCTGTGGTAGTACCGCTGGCCTGGCGCGGTAGTACCGCTGGCCGCTGGCTGGTTGGTGGGTAACGGTTGGATCTTTGTCCTACACTATATAAGGGGTTCCCTTCTTCCCCGTTGACTCATCTCTTCCAACCCTAAGCTCCATTATTGCTCTAAGCTCCATTTTCGCCCGATCTCACTCCCTAGCCAATCAAACTTGTTGATTTGCTCGGGAGTGGTTGAGAAGGCCTCGATCCACACTTCCACCAAGATAAATTTGATTCCCCCACTAATCCCTTGCGGATCTTGTTACTCTTGGGTGTTTGAGCAACCTAGACGGTTGAGGTCACCGCGAAGCCATAGTCCATTGTGGTGAAGCTTTGTGGTGACATTGGGAGCCTCCAATTGAGTTGTGGAGATTGCCCCAACCTTGTTTGTAAAGGTTCGGTCGCCGCCTCCAAGGGCACCAATAGTGGAATCATGGCATCTCGCATTGTGTGAGTGCGTGAGGAGAATATGGTGGCCCTAGTGGCTTCTTGGGGAGCATTTGAAGGAAATATGCCCTAGAGGCAATAATAAAGTTATTATTTATTTCCTTATATCATGATAAATGTTTATTATTCATGCTAGAATTGTATTAACCGGAAACATAATACATGTGTGAATACATAGACAAACAAAGTGTCACTAGTATGCCTCTACTTGACTAGCTCGTTAATCAAAGATGGTTATGTTTCCTAACCATGAACAATGAGTTGTTATTTGATTAACGAGATCACATCATTAATTGAATGATCTGATTGACATGACCCATTCCATTAGCTTAGCACCCGATCGTTTAGTTTGTTGCTATTGCTTTCTTCATGACTTATACATGTTCCTATGACTATGAGATTATGCAACTCCCGTTTACCGGAGGAACACTTTGGGTGCTACCAAACGTCACAACGTAACTGGGTGATTATAAAGGAGCATTACAGGTGTCTCCAAAGGTAGATGTTGGGTTGGCGTATTTCGAGATTAGGTTTTGTCACTCCGATTGTCGGAGAGGTATCTCTAGGACCTCTCGGTAATACACATCACATAAGCCTTGCAAGCATTACAACTAATATGTTAGTTGTGAGATGATGTATTACGAACGAGTAAAGAGACTTGCCGATAACAAGATTGAACTAGGTATTGGATACCGACGATCGAATCTCGGGCAAGTAACATACCGATGACAAAGGGAACAACGTATGTTGTTATGCGGTCTGACCGATAAAGATCTTCATAGAATATGTAGGAGCCAATATGGGCATCCAGGTCCCGCTATTGGTTATTGACCGGAGACATGTCTCGGTCATGTCTACATTGTTCTCGAACCCGTAGGGTCCGCACGCTTAAGGTTACGATGACAGTTTCATTATGAGTTTATGCATTTTGATGTACCGAAGGTTGTTCGGAGTCCCGGATGTGATCAAGGACATGACAAGGAGTCCCGAAATGGTCGAGACGTAAAGATTGATATATTGGAAGCCTATATTTGGACATCGGAAGTGTTCCGGGTGAAATCGGGATTTTACCGGAGTACCGGGAGGTTCCGGAACCCCCCGGGAGCCATATGGGCCTTCATGGGCCTTAGTGGAAAGGTGAAAGGGCTGCCCACAAGGGCTGCGTGCCTCCCCCCTTCCCCTAGTCCTATTAGGACTAGGAGAGGTGGCCGGCCACCCCTCTCCCTCTTTCCTCCTCGGGGAATCCTAGTTGGAATAGGATTGGAGGGGAGTCCTACTCCCGGAAGGAGTAGGACTCCTCCTGCGCCTCCCTCCTTGGCCGGCCAGCCTCCCCCCTCTACTCCTTTATATACGGAGGCAGGGGGCACCTCTAGACACACATGTTGATCCACGTGATCTATTCCTTAGCCGTGTGCGGTGCCCCCTGCCACCAATCCTCGATAATACTGTAGCGGAGCTTAGGCGAAGCCCTGCTGCTGTAGTACATCAAGATCGTCACCACGCCGTTGTGCTGACGGAACTCTTCCCCGACACTTTGCTGGATCGGAGTCCGGGGATCGTCATCGAGCTGAACGTGTGCTCGAACTCGGAGGTGCCGTAGTTTCGGTGCTTGATCAGTTGGATCATGAAGACGTACGACTACTTCCTCTACGTCGTGTCATCGCTTCCGCAGTCGGTCTGCGTTGGGTACGTAGACAACACTCTCCCCCTCGTTGCTATGCATCACATGATCTTGCGTGTGCGTAGGAAATTTTTTGAAATTACTACGAAACCCAACAGTGGTATCAGAGCCAGGTTATTGATGTTGATGTTATATGCACGAGTAGAACACAATTGAGTTCTGGACGATACAAGTCATACTGCCTACCAGCATGTCATACTTTGGTTCGGCGGTATTGTTGGACGAGACGACCCGGACCAACCTTACGCGTACGCTTACGCGAGACCGGTTCCATCGATGTGCTTTGCACATAGATGGCTTGCGGGCGACTGTCTCTCCAACTTTAGTTGAACCGAGTGTGGCTACGCCCGGTCCTTGCGAAGGTTAAAACGGAGTCTATTTGACAAACTATCGTTGTGGTTTTGATGCGTAGGTGAGATTGGTTCTTACTTAAGCCCGTAGCAGCCACGTAAAACATGCAACAACAAAGTAGAGGACGTCTAACTTGTTTTTGCAGGGCATGTTGTGATGTGATATGGTCAAGGCATGATGCTGAATTTTATTGTATGAGATGATCATGTTTTGTAACCGAGTTATCGGCAACTGGCAGGAGCCATATGGTTGTCGCTTTATTGTATGCAATGCAATCGCGATGTAATGCTTTACTTTATTACTAAACGGTAGTGATAGTCGTGGAAGCATAAGATTGGCGAGACGACAACGATGCTACGATGGAGATCAAGGTGTCGCGCCGGTGACGATGGTGATCATGACGGTGCTTCGGAGATGGAGATCACAGGCACAAGATGATGATGGCCATATCATATCACTTATATTGATTGCATGTGATGTTTATCTTTTTATGCATCTTATCTTGCTTTGATTGACGGTAGCATTATAAGATGATCTCTCACTAAATTATCAAGAAGTGTTCTCCCTGAGTATGCACCGTTGCGAAAGTTCTTCGTGCTGAGACACCACGTGATGATCGGGTGTGATAGGCTCTACGTTCAAATACAACGGGTGCAAAACAGTTGCGCACGCGGAATACTCAGGTTATACTTGACGAGCCAAGCATATACAGATATGGCCTCGGAACACGGAGACCGAAAGGTCGAGCGTGAATCATATAGTAGATATGATCAACATAATGATGTTCACCGATGAAACTACTCCATCTCACGTGATGATCGGACATGGTTTAGTTGATTTGGATCACGTGAACACTTAGAGGATTAGAGGGATGTCTATCTAAGTGGGAGTTCTTAAGTAATATGATTAATTGAACTTAAATTTGATATACATGTTATTGATGTGTACTTTACTAGTGTTTATAGCAACCCCTTAGTATTTGATACTAGTTCAGTTGCTAAGATTAGTAACTCGAAACGGGAGTTGCAAAATAAACAGAGACTAGTTAAGGGTGAAGTGATAATGTGTGTTGGAAGTAGTTCCAAGATTGATATGATCATCATCGCACACTCCCCTATACTTTCGAGATTAGTGTTGAACCTGAATAAGTGTTATTTGGTGTTTGCGTTGAGCATGAATATGATTTGATCATGTTTATTGTAATACGGTTATTCATTTAAGTAAGAGAATAAATTGTTGTTCTGTTTACATGAATAAAACCTTATATGGTTACACACCCAATGAAAATAGTTCTTTGGATCTCGATCGTAGTGATACACATAATCATAATATTGAAACCAAAAGATGCAAAGTTAATAATGATAGTGCAACTTATTTGTAGCACTGCCGTTTAGGCCATATTGGTGTAAAGCGCATGAAGAAACTCCATGCTGATGGGATTTTGGAATCACTTGATGCTTGTGAACCATGCCTTATGGGCAAGATGACTAAAACTTTGTTCTTCGGAACAGTGGAGCGAGCAACAGATTTGTTGGAAATCATACATACTGATGTATGTGGTCCGATGAATATTGAGGCTCGCAAAAGGTATCATTATTTTCTGATCTTCACAGATGATTTGAGCAGATATGAGTATATCTACTTGATGAAACACAAGTCTGAAACATTTGAAAAGTTCAAAGAATTTCAGAGTGAAGTGGAGAATCATCGTAACAAGAAAATAAAAGTTTCTACGATATGATCGCAGAGGTAAAATATTTGAGTTACAAGTTTGGCCTTCAGTTAAAAACAATGTGAAATAGTTTCACTACTCACGCCACCTGGAACACCACAGTGTAATGGTGTGTCCGAACGTCATAACCGTACTTTATTGGATATAGTGCAATCTATGATGTCTCTTGCCGATCTACCACTATCATTTTGGGGTTATGCATTAGAGACAGTTGCATTCACGTTAAATAGGGCACCATCTAATTCCGTTGAGATGACACCGTATGAACTATGGTTTGGCAAGAAACCTAAGCTGTCGTTTCTTAAAGTTTGGGATTGTGATGCTTGTATGAAAAAGGTTTCATTCTGATAAGCTCAAACCCAAATCGGAGAATTATGTCTTCATAGGATATCCAAAGGAAACTATTGGATACACCTTCTATCACAGATCCGAAGGCAAGACTTTTGTTGCTAAAATCGGAAACTTTCTTGAGAAGGAGTTTCTCTCGAAAGAAGTGAGTGGGAGGAAAGTAGAACTTGACGAGGTAACTGTACCTGCTCCCTTGTTGGAAAGTAGTACATCACAGAAAACTGTTTCTGCGACACCTACACCAATAAGTGAGGAGGTTAATGATAATGATCATGAAACTTCAGAACAAGATACTACTGAACCTCGTAGATCAACCAGAGTAAGATCCGCACCAGAGTGGTACGGCAATCCAGTTCTGGAAGTCATGCTACTAGATCATGATGAACCTACGAACTATGAAAAAGCGATGGTGAGCCCAGATTCCGCAAAGTGGCTTGAAGCCATGAAATCTGAGATGGGATCCATGTATGAGAACAAAGTATGGACTTTGGTTGACTTGCCGGATGATCGGCAAGTCATAGAAAATAAATGGATCTTCAAGAGGAAGACGGACGCTGATAGTAGTGTTACTATCTACAAAGCTAGAATTGTGGCAAAAAGGTTTTTGACAAAGTTCAAGGTGTTGACTACGATGAGAGTTTCTCACACGTATCCATGCTTAAGTCTGTCCGAATCATGTTAGCAATTGCCGCATTTTATGAAATCTGGCAAATGGATAAACAAAACTGCATTCCTTAATGGATTTATTAAAGAAGAGTTGTACATGATACAACCAGAAGGTTTTGTCAATCCTAAAGGTGCTAACAAAATATGCAAGTTCCAGCGGTCCATCTATGGACTGGTGCAAGCATCTCGGAGTTGGAATATACGCTTTGTTTTATACAGACTTGCGGTGAAGCCTGTATTTACAAGAAAGTGAGTGGGAGCACTACAGTATTTCTGATAAGTATATGTGAATGACATATTGTTGATCAGAAATAATGTAGAATTATTCTGTAAAGCATAAAGGAGTGTTTGAAAGGAGTTTTTCAAAGAAAGACTTCGGTGGAGCTGCTTACATATTGAGCTTCAAGATCTATAGAGATAGATCAAGACGCTTGATAAGTTTTTTCAATGAGTACATACCTTGACAAGATTTTGAAGTAGTTCAAAATGGAACAGTCAAAGAAAAAGTTTCTTGCCTGTGTTACAAGGTGTGAAGTTGAGTAAGACTCAAAGTCCGACCACGGCAGAAGATAGAAAGGGAATGAAAGTCATTCCCTATGCCTCAGTCATAGGTTCTATAAAGTATGCCATGCTGTGTACCAGATCTATTATATACCCTACACTGTGTTAAGCAAGGGAGTACAATAGTGATCTAAGAGTAGATCACTGGACAGCGGTCAAAATTATCCTTAGTGGAATAAGGAAATATTTCTCAATTATGGAGGTGACAAAAAGGTTCGTCATAAAAAGTTATGTCGATGCAAGCTTTGACACAGATCTGGATGACTCTAAGTCACGATCTATATACATATTGAAAGTGGGAGCAATAAGCTATAGTAGCTCCGTGCAGAGCATTGTTGACATAGAAATTCGCAAAATACTTACGGATCTGAATGTGACAGACCCGTTGACTAAAATTATCTCACAAGCAAAACATGATCACACCTTAGTACTCTTTGGATGTTAATCACATAGCGATGTGAACTAGATTACTGACTCTAGTAAACCCTTTGGGTGTTGATCACATATCGATGTGAACTATGGGTATTAATCACATGGTGATGTGAACTATTGCTGTTAAATCACATGGCGATGTGAACTAGATTATTGACTCTAGTGCAAGTGGGAGACTGAAGGAAATATGCCCTAGAGGCAATAATAAAGTTATTATTTATTTCCTTATATCATGATAAATGTTTATTATTCATGCTAGAATTGTATTAACCGGAAACATAATACATGTGTGAATACATAGACAAACAAAGTGTCACTAGTATGCCTCTACTTGACTAGCTCGTTAATCAAAGATGGTTATGTTTCCTAACCATGAACAATGAGTTGTTATTTGATTAACGAGATCACATCATTAGTTGAATGATCTGATTTACATGACCCATTCCATTAGCTTAGCACCCGATCGTTTAGTTTGTTGCTATTGCTTTCTTCATGACTTATACATGTTCCTATGACTATGAGATTATGCAACTCCCGTTTACCGGAGGAACACTTTGGGTGCTACCAAATGTCACAACGTAACTGGGTGATTATAAAGGAGCATTACAGGTGTCTCCAAAGGTAGATGTTGGGTTGGCGTATTTCGAGATTAGGATTTGTCACTCCGATTGTCGGAGAGGTATCTCTGGGTCCTCTCAGTAATACACATCACATAAGCCTTGCAAGCATTGCAACTAATATGTTAGTTGTGAGATGATGTATTACGAACGAGTAAAGAGACTTGCCGATAACGAGATTGAACTAGGTATTGGATACCGACGATCGAATCTCGGGCAAGTAACATACCGATGACAAAGGGAACAACGTATGTTGTTATGCGGTCTGACCGATAAAGATCTTCGTAGAATATGTAGGAGCCAATATGGGCATCCAGGTCCCGCTATTGGTTATTGACCGGAGACATGTCTCGGTCATGTCTACATTGTTCTCGAACCCGTAGGGTCCGCACGCTTAAGGTTACGATGACAGTTATATTATGAGTTTATGCATTTTGATGTACCGAAGGTTGTTCGGAGTCCCGGATGTGATCACGGACATGACGAGGAGTCTCGAAATGGTCAAGACGTAAAGATTGATATATTGGAAGCCTATGTTTGGATATCGGAAGTGTTCCGGGTGAAATCGGGATTTTACCGGAGTACCGGGAAGGTTACCGGAACCCCCCGGGAGCCATATGGGCCTTCATGGGCCTTAGTGGAAAGGTGAAAGGGCTGCCCTACATGGGCTGCACACCTCCCCCTTCCCCTAGTCCTATTAGGACTAGGAGAGGTGGCCGCCCCCCCCTCTCTCTTTTCCCCCTCCGCGAATCCTATTCCAAATAGGATTGGGGGGGGAATCCTACTCCCAGAGGGAGTAGGACTCTCCTGGCGCGCCACACCTTGGCCGGCCAGCCTCCCCCCTCTAGTCCTTTATATACTGAGGCAGAGGCACCCTATAACACACAAGTTGATCCACGTGATCTATTCCTTAGCCGTGTGCGGTGCCCCCTGCCACCATATACCTCGATAATACTGTAGCGGAGTTTAGGCGAAGCCCTGCTGCTGTAGTACATCAAGATCGTCACCATGACGTCGTGCTGACGGAACTCTTCCCCGACACTTTGCTGGATCGAAGTCCGGGGATCGTCATCGAGCTGAACGTGTGCTCGAACTCGGAGGTGCCGTAGTTTCGGTGCTTGATCAGTTGGATCATGAAGACGTACGACTACTTCCTCTACGCCGTGTCATGCTTCCGCAGTCGGTCTGCGTGGGTACGTAGACAACACTCTCCCCCTCGTTGCTATGCATCACATGATCTTGCGTGTGCGTAGGAAATTTTTTGAAATTACTACGACCCAACAGCATTGTGCCTCCACACTGCTCCAACGGAGACATACTTCCTCTCAAAGGGAAGGAACTTCGGCAACACATCCTCGTCTCCACCGTCTCCACTCTTGGTTATCTCGTGCCTTTACTTGTGCAAGCTTATTTGTTTCATATCACTTGCTTGCTTGTGTTCCTATCCTTGTTGCATCATATAGGTTGGTCACCTAGTTGCATATCTAGACAACCTACTTTGATGCAAAGTTTAAATTGTTAAAGAAAAGCTAAAAATTGTTAGTTGCCTATTCACCCCCCCTCTAGTCAATCATATCGATCCTTTCAATTGGTATCAGAGCCTCGTCTCTTTATTAAGAACTTTACCATCCGAAGAGTATGGTTGATACCGTAGACGGTGTGGAGGAGCACTCCGGCGCGAATTCGACCTCGTCTACGGTCGATGGGGGAACCTCGGTCTCTCGTGAGGAGTTCAATGTGGCCTTGGAGACATTGAAAACCTCCATGACGATTGAGGTTGAAAGCATGTTTACTAAATTCCTTGAGGGGCTTAAACTATCCACCGCACCGTTGAAAGTGGGTGATCCCACCGACAAGGTGACGGATGCTATCTCCGATAAGGGGGAAGCTAGTAGTGAAAAGGCTCCTTCTTCTAGTGGTAAAAATGGCACCGACATCTTTGCTTATGTGGAACCACCACTTGTTTATGGTGGACCGGTTCCTTCCACTCATTTGAATCATGCCGGTCCTCCCCCTAAGATTGTGAAAAATGAGGACTTTGATTCTTGGGTTTACCGCTTTAAACGTCATTTAAATGATGTGAACACTAACCTTTGGAGAATCATTGAAGAAGGTTTCTATCCGCATGATCCAAGCAACTTCACTCCTCGAGAAGCCGCGAATAATCAATTAAATGAGAATGCTCTCTTCATAATTCAAGATGCAATTCCACCCGAAGACCTACCTCATCTTCGGCCCTTCGCCTTGGCCAAAGACGCATGGCATTGTGTTGTCTCTCTCTACCGGGGAAGCGCAAGCATTCAACGCTCCAACTATGAAGTGGTGCAAGATGAGGCCGATGAGTTTGCAATGAAAGAAGATGAAGAACCTCATGAGCTTTATCAGAGAGTAACCAAACTCGCGGTCTCACTACGAGATCACGGGAGCAAGGACATGGATGACAATTGGATCAAGCGCAAATTCCTCAAGGCAATGATGCCCTACCACAAGGCCATATCCTCCGTCATTCGTGAAAGACCGGACTTCCACACTTTGACCTCAAGTGAAATGTTGGATGAGTTTGTGGCCATGAACATTTTGGACAGGACCGCCGACAATGCGGTGCTTCATTCTCAAAGGGCAAAGAAGCCCAACCTTGCATTGAAGGCCAAGCTCACCATTGAAGAAGAAGAAGAGGAAGAAGAGGAGAGCAACCCCGAAGATACAAAGTATGTGTATCATGAAAACATGGCACTCGCTTCAAGGCAATTTTGGAGCAAGAAAAACTTGAGGCCAAACTTTAGCAAAAACAACTCAAGTGGCACGAAGAGCAAGCAACGTGTAAGGACTTGCTACAATTGTGGCAACGTGAGTCATTTTGTTGCGGAGTGCCCGTATGAGAAGAGGGAAGACAATGGTGGCAAGCTCATCCGAAAGGACAAGGCCAAGTCGTTCCCCAACAAGAGCAACTTCACCAAGAAGACTCCTCCCAAGGCATTGGTGGTACAAGAAGAGTGCAATGAGGATGATGACGATGATGAAGGTGATGAGTCGGTTGCCATGGCCTCCGTTGCCATTGCGACAACTCCACGGGTGTCTCTCTTCGACTCACCCAATGAGAGCATCACCGCCAAGTGCCTCATGGCTAAAGCCACCAACAAGGTAACCCCCAACATCAAAACTACCATCATTAATCATCCTTCTCCGATGGATAGCATTAATGAACTTGAGGGAGCTAATGTGGAGGCAAATGAGTTTGAGGCCTTTATGGGCAAACTTAAGGGAAAATCCAAGAAGCACTTTGTTGCTCTCTTGGAACAACTTGGTGAAGCCAATGACATGATCGAGGCTCACGAAGACACCATCACTAAGATGGAAGGGCATAGTCGTGACTATGCCGATGAGATTTTGGATCTTTCCAATGCTCTTGAGGAAGAGCGTGGTCTTCGTTTGGCTCTTGAGGAGTCACACAACGTTGATCATGCTAAGTTAAAGAAAGATTATGATCATGTCCTCATTGTTTCTCATGTGCTAAACTCCGAGAAGGCCGAACTTGAGATTGATCTTGCTAGACTCAAAGAGGAGTTTGATCTACTTGACAAGGCTCACAAGGTCTTGAAGGGTGCTCATGCTAGCCTAAAAGAGTCTCATGATCAACTTCAAGTAAAGCTAACCAAGGAAAAAGCCATTTTTCCTCGTATGATGTTAATTGATAATGCAAATGCTACTAACCCATGTTGTGAGCATGTGCATCTCGTTGAGGAGAACACTAAGCTAAAGGGGCAACTTGAGAGAGGTCTTGCGACTTGCATACAAGGCAAGAAGAACCTCAACGACCTCTTGATCTACCAAAAGGGAGTTGTGGCCAAGGAAGGGGTTGGGTATGTGCCCGACTCCAAGAACAAGAAGAAGAATGACAAGATCAAACGACCTCCTCCTCTCATGCAAACCTTTGTGAAGGAGGGAGAAAGTGCCTCCGAGAAGAAGAAGAAGAAGAAGAACAATGCGAAGGGTGGCATTGTCAAAAAAGGCAATGTTACTCCTCGCATCAAAGCCGGCGACTTTAATCCTTCTTATGTGTTATGTCGTGCTAGTGATGGGAATGTCTATGCCAAATTCGTTGGTTCTCCTCATGAATACATTGAATGGTCTATTTGGGTTCCAAAGACCCTTGTTACTAACATCAAAGGACCCATTACAAAATGGGTACCTAAAACCAAGCATTAATCTCTTGTAGGTGTTTGCTTCTGGTGGGGGATCATCGTTGCTCGATAGCGGAGCTACAAATCATATGACCGGAAGCAAGGACATGGTGGTGGATGTGCACAAGATTCCATCTATGCCCACCAATGTCGAGTGGGGTGACGCCTCATCCTCCAAGGTATTGGGACTTGGCAAGGTGGTCATCTCTCATGATCTCACAATCGATAAGGTCATGCTTGTTGAGTCCCTTGCATACAATTTACTTTCCGTTCGTCAACTTGCAATCATGGGCTTTGCCACTTTCTTTGATATCGATATCGTGGCCCTCTTGTGGAGCAAGACTCTTAAAGTAGCCTTTGTTGGGCATGTTGAGAACGGTCTATATGTGATTAACTTTTCGGAGTGACCCACTAAGACCGCGACATGCCTAATGGCTAAAGTTGATGTGAGATGGCTTTGTGTAGGATCGGAAGTATGTCTAGAGGGGGGGTGATTAGACTACTTGACCAAATAAAAACTTAACCTTTTCCCAATTTTAGTTCTTGGCAGATTTTAGCTATTTTAGGACAAGTCAAGCAATCATCACACAATTCAAGCAAGCATGCAAAGAGTATATTGGCAGCGGAAAGTAAAGCATGCAACTTGCAAGAATGTAAAGGGAAGGGTTTGGAGAATTCGAACGCAATTGGAGACACGGATGTTTTTCCCGTGGTTCGGATAGGTGGTGCTATCCTACATCCACGTTGATGGAGACTTCAACCCACGAAGGGTAACGGTCGCGTGAGTCCACGGAGGGCTCCACCCATGAAGGGTCCACGAAGAAGCAACCTTGTCTATCCCACCATGGCCATCGCCCATGAAGGACTTGCCTCACTAGCGGTAGATCTTCACGAAGTAGGCGATCTCCTTGCCCTTACAAACTCCTTGGTTCAACTCCACAATCTTGTCGGAGGCCCCCAAGTGACACCTAGCCAATCTAGGAGACACCACTCTCCAAGAAGTAACAAATGGTGTGTTGATGATGAACTCCTTGCTCTTGTGCTTCAAATGATAGTCTCCCCAACACTCAACTCTCTCTCACAGGATTCAGATTTGGTGGAAAGAAGATTTGAGTGGAAAGCAACTTGGGAAAGGCTAGAGATCAAGATTCATATGGTAGGAATGGAATATCTTGGTCTCAACACATGAGTAGGTGGTTCTTTCTCAGAACATATGAGTTGGAAGTATAGATGTGATCTGATGGCTCTCTCCACGAGTGAAGAGGAGGTGAAGGGGTATTTATAGCCTCCACACAAAATCCAACCGTTACACACAATTTACCAATCTCGGTGGGACCGAATCAACAAACTCGGTCGGACCGAAAAGGTAAACCTAGTGACCGTTAGAGATTTTCGGTGGGAC